>NC_049240.1:49039583-49341083 GCF_011100685.1 Canis lupus familiaris
ATATAGTAATATGTGAAGATGTTTCCCAAGGAAATTTGTCATAGCTCACTTAGAAAGACTGGTGGGAATGTATTAATTTAGGGGGATGACGTCACCGGTGTTAGAAAGGAGCTCAAAATTGCAATGGTAGATTGAAGTTTGTTTCCCTTGATGTAATAGCATCTACCTGCAGAGTTCAGTTTCGTGGCAGAGCTCTGTTCCACACTGCTTTTCAAGTCCAGGCTTTTTTGCATCTTAATGTTCACCTACCTCTCGCTTTTGTTCCTGATCTGCTTGGCTCAGGTTGGCATGAGTGTGTTCATGAGAAAGAGAAAGAGAATGTAGAGGCCACCTGGCCACTGTCTATAGTCCCCACCATGGAAAAGGCACAAGTTACTTCTGTTCATGTTGTTAGAACTTAATCTTATAGTTGCACATAGCTGCAAAGGAGGTGGGAAAATATAATGGAAAAAAACTCAATGAAAAACCCCCGCGAAGCTAAGGGGCCATGTTTCCATTACTATGAAGAAAAGGACAAGGTATTTTGGTGAGCAAATAGCTCTCCGAGTCAAAAGGAGTAAATTAAGCAAAATCAATATTATTTAAATAGCAGTTCCAAATGAATGTAGCAATTTTCTTCCACAAGATACATAGACAAAGGACTATTTTCTAGGCCATTCTATGGTGTATAATGAAAAGCATAGTTATCAGTGTTGGAAAAGCAAGACATCTTTTTTTATTTTAAATTTTTCCTCTTTGAAAGAAATTACTTGTTTTACTAGAGCACTCCTGTAAGTATTCCCTAAGGAGAGAAACTAAGGTTAGAAAAAAAAAAAAAAAGGCAAGTTCGTTATTAGAACATATAGGCACATTACAATTTTTGTGAATGATCCATTTATCTACCCATAACTTGCAAGTGATGTTAGTTCAGTCAATACCAAAAATAACTATTGAACTCTTCTCCACACTTTTGAACTTATACATAAAATATGTATATATTTATATACACACATATATTTAGATATATGTATATACTTCTGTATGTGTATATATATATGTATAACGAAAATCAAATTGCACCTTATTACCTAATGACTGGCTTATACTTTTACGATGTCAAAGACATTTTTAATTTTAAGATGGGTATAAGCTTTATGGGAGGAAAATGTATAATTATGAAATAATTCTTTCCTCCCATTTTGTCACACGTGGAATATTATCTATGTTTTATACTAAACATGAGAGTTTGAAATTGAGCAGAGAGGGAGTTATGTATAAAACCTAGGACCTTAATCCCGAAAGAAACCTAGGCCCAATAGCTACTTTCTAGCTCTGTGACTTTGAGTAAATTACAAATAATTTGTCCCTAAAAAGGAGGTAACTCCTGATTCTGCTTCCAAACTAAAGTGGGGATAATCATATTTACATTATAATAGTTCTGATGAATCAAATGTCATGGCTTATGTAAAGTGTATGGTAAGTAGTAATTGTAACATAGTTGTTTTAGTTCTCTCTCCTTTTTTTTAAGATATTATTTATTCATGAGAGACACAGAGAGAGGCAGAGACAGAGGGAGAAGCAGGCTCCCTGACGGAAGCCCAGGTAGGACTCGATCTCCGGACCCCGGGATCATGCCCTGAGCCAAAGGCAAACGCTCAACCACTGAGCCACCCGGGTGCCCTTGTTTTAGTTATCTGTCAGTGTGTGCCCAACCTCTCAAGAATCCAGGTCTGTAAAATGACCTTTTTTATTATGCTCATGATTCTGTGGGTCAGGAATTCAGGCAGATGCAGACAGAACAGAATGTCTCTGCTCCATGATGCCCACGACTTCAGTGGGTGATTTGAACAGCAGAGATGGTTGTGATAACTTGACTGCGACCACATATATGACCCCTCTGTTCTGGCTGTTTGCTCAGTTCTTTGGTGATTGTCTGCATGGCACTGACAGGGGTTGCAATAGCCTACATTATTTTCCCGCTCACACATCTGGTACCTGGGTCTGGAGGGCCAGAAGAGCTCTAAACGAGTTAGGAACCCTTCTCTCTCCCTGAGACCTCTCCATAGGGCTAGATTGGCTTCCTCAGAGCATGCTGATCTCAGGGCATCCAGAATCCGCTCAGCAGCTGGCTCACTCCAGAGTGAACATTCCAGGAGGCCAAGGTACAAGTGGCAGGCTTGAGACCTGGTCTCAGCAGTCTTGCAGCATCATTTCTACAGCCGCCCCTGGCTTAGCTTTGCTTCAGTGAGAGGGGACACCTCTTGATGAAGGAGTGGCATACACACATAGAACTATTTGGGATCGTTTTTAGAGACTAGCTACTGAACCAGTAAAATCATATATAATATTCCTTTCTGCTGTTTTCAGGGAATATATATATATATGTATTTATATATAAATACATATTTATATAATACATAAAATAAATATATTTAAAATATCAAATTAAAATTTTAAATATATATAAAATAAATATAAATGCATATATATTATATGTATAAATACATATAAATATGTATTTATAGTAATATATACATATATGTATATATATAAATATATAAATACATATATATACATATATATGTATTTATAGTATATATAAATATATCTACATAGAATAGCTACCTGCTTATTATTTTAATAGTATAAAATATATAATAAATTCCACATAAATATATAAACCGTATATAACCGTATATAACATATGCTATAACTATGTACATTTTAAAATAGTTATTGTATAACTAATTATTAAATACACTTTGAATAAAAATGTAAATTATTAAATACATAATTTTTAAATAAATAATTAAATTTATTATTGCATTAAGTGCAATATATTTATACTACCTATACGTAAATATAAATACAATATAGATATAAATGTATTATACTAATATAACCTGCTTCAGAAGCTTGAGGAATAATTACAGACTCATCTCTTTTTAATATCGAAATGAGTTCCATAGGTTCCCATCTACCTAACTGGCAGGGCACCATTATATTTTCGTGCCTCTTCTGTCGGATAGTCTATGAATCCCCCCGAGCTTACTCAGTCTGAAGAAATCTGCCTTATATTCAAATGTCCAGGGGAACAACTACTGGGGAAACTGACCTGTCCACTCGCAGGCCCAGTTTTCTGCTATACCTATTGTGACGACCACATATCCATCCCCAGCGGGAATTGGTCCAACGTAATTTGCAGTACCCCTGTCCACTGTAGTGATGCTTTTCCAGACTTAGGTGGTTGATTCCACAACCTCATGATTCCTGCACATTCCTGAACTCTGATGAGAAATCTGACTTTTAAGTGTTGTCTAATGTATGGGACATAATGAGTCATGTAGAATCCCCCATCAGATTTAGATCAGAAGCTCGACAGCACTTGATCCCCATTCCTACAAGGCAATTGAGGACCAGCTGTCTTCTTCTCACTGGGGTTTTGTACACCTGCTCTCTTCACTGGTTTTTATTATGCAGGTATTATGATTGCCAGTGATCTGGTCTCTGATGTTGAGGGTCGATCTCTAAGTCGTATTTGTCCTTTCCTTCATGACAATGATTCTGGAAATATGGTGGGGGTTCTGGGGGCCCTGAGATCCTTTGTGAGTTGTCCATGAGGCAAAAACTGTTTTTGTAATGATACTAAGCATTACTTGACTTTTAAACTTTCATTCTCTCACAAAAGTACTGCATAATTTTCTCCTGTGCATTTTGGAGACCTACATGACTCAGTGAACCAATATTTTCCAGATGATTGATGCACGATGTTACAAAATCATGGCTAAGATTTTTCACTCAAAATGTGCTATGAATCAATCAGTATTAATGTAAGAGAGATAAGTTCATTACAATAAGTCATTGATATTGCTTTAGAGCTCCCATTGCAACTCATTTTTAAGAAACTACTACTTATTGATTTTTGATATTTCAAAATATATCTAAATTATATTTATAAACTTCGAAATTCCACTTCTGTTTTCCAACTACCTAGCTGTGAGGGGTTGAGTTTTCTTCATATACTTCAACTAAAATAGCACATTTCAGATGGTATGCAGATCCAAGATGAGAACTTATGTACCTTTCTGTCAGATATTAAAGACATTTGCTAAATATCTTTAGCAAAATGTCACTCATATCAATTTTCTTTATTTTGAAAAATGTTTTAATAAAATATGCAATTTATGTTACAGTTATAACATTTTATTTTAAATTGATTAGTAAGTTAATATTTTTAAATGTCTCTTTTTACAACTAATATGATAAATGTTGAGAGATATAATTTATATAATCAAAAGCTCTTCAAGGGACATTGATAAACTTAAAAGGGTAAATGGATCCTGAGGCTAAATGTTTGAGAACGACTGCCTCTTGACAATGCACATTCAGAACTCAGAACGAATGCAAATAATCAAGAGGATGAAGTCAAAGCTCCATAGAACACTTTATCCCAAGAGTCATTGCTTCTGTGCAAATGAGGGACCAGCCCTGGGAGAGAGATTAGGATGCAGTCACAGGCTCTTTTATAAAAACATCTTTCCTGTCTGAGAATGGCTGCCTAATATTGTTTATATTTGCTGAAGCAAGATGCCACAAGTGAGCTTTTTTTCAGAGGCCAAAAAAAAAAAAAAAAAAAAAAAATCCTGTTCTAAATAGAGAGAATTTGTAAATGGCAGCTTCTCTCCATGAAGTTTCATCTAACCGCCCCCACTCCCAGCTCCTGCTACTCATCAAACTTGCTAATGGCAAGATAAGTTACCAAGATGAGCTAAACCCAAATCTGACCAGGTCAGCAAAGAATTTTTCTCAGTTAAGAATTGCAAGGTTAGTGTCAAATTAGAGATAGGTAAGCAAATCATAATTTCCCAAATACTTATCGATCAATTGTTAGCTTGTAACTAAACAAGGTGATTTCCATTTTTACAAAAATATCCACCATTCAAAATATATGGATATCACTCATAATATGTAGAACTAGCCACCTAATAAGAAATTAAAGATTTTTGTGTGTTTGTAAATGTTTTGACTATTTGATTGTATGTTGTATGTATTTAACATTTACATTATACATAGATATACATGCTTGTACTTTGAGTACAGGTTATTGCTTTGACTTTAGGTGTAGCATTAAAAATACTTGACAGACAAAAAAAAATCTGTTTCTTTGATATATCACAATGATTAAATAGAGTTCTGTGCAAATAGAAATCTTAAAATTTGTTTTCACAAAGCAAAAATTAGGTAAAGAAAATAGAAGCTGCTGTTCATAGTAATACTTTGCCTTATAACCAGTTAATTTTTGCATCGTCTGTACGACTGAAGGTTAGGTTGGAAATGTAAGTGCCTAAGTTCCCTGTTCAGTTACCTATTTCCAGTTTGTTTATTACTTTACATATCTGTTCATTTAGATAATTATCTGACACCTGCTCATGGCAGATTGTTTTGACAGATTATATTGGCTGAGATCAGTTTGTCACCTGCCATCTGTCCAGTAAAGGTGAGTTCAACAAGCTGGCAGTTTGTGGGCAATCGTAAAAGATCCTTTTTTAACGAGTTAGAATTTTCTTTATCCTTAAGGAGGCATTGACCAGAGGGGAAAAAAAAATTGTTATTGACCGATATTAAGAGATACATTATCTTTATTCTCTATCAGGGTATTCCTTTATCTGAAATGCTGGTTTGAGCATTAGTTAGGTTTAATCAGAAGGGGTATGCTATAGTAAAAGAGAACATGTTGGTTTTAAGTTAGACATGCAATTTGGTTGGTATCTTGAACAGCTTTGAATAATATTATTTCTTTGTACTTTTTCTGGTGGAGTTTTGACACTTTAGCAAACTCTAAATATCTCAAGTTAAAATGTATATTTTTAAAGCACATATACAATACTGTATATATCATTATAAAATTAGAGCAACTATATTATTATTGATTTTCTGAATCCATAAAAAGTAAACAACACTCAATAAGGGAAAGGATAATTAGTTACTCAGTGTGTGACTGTATAATAAATAAAAGCATTTCTTAGGAGCAGTGATACTTATTTAAGATAATTTTGAAATAAAATAGGAATTTAAAGAAATCTTGTAGGTCAACTATAAAATACATATAGTAAAAAAAAATCAGTAGTTTTTCTTTCTTAAAGTGAGCCAATATTTCTATTTTTTAAACAAAGGAGTAATTAATTGTAGAAGAAATAGTAGCAAATGTATCTTCGTTTTCTTCTTTTATGTTTGTAAAATTGTTTAACCAATATCACCTGAACACTTAGCAAGCGTCAGACACTTCCCAATTCCCCCTATTCAGCAAACAGACCTGGTTCTTGTCTTCACTTAATTGTTGCCCTAAAGTAGTCAAACTATGAGCTCCCAGCCAGGCCTCTCACTATTATTATTTGAATATGTACATTTTTATAGCTATAGGAATTGGCCACTAATAATTGTGAAACTTGTGTTGAAAGCAAAATTAGAAGATCTTGAGACATTTAAAAACACCTAGCAACTTGTGAAGTGACCCATGCTTTGGATATATATTTATTGGAGAAGAGAGGACCAGGGGGTTTTGCTACCCTTGTAAATTCTGTTACCCTTGTAAATTCTGCTTACTTATCTGGCATGATAGGAATTTTTCACAGACTGCTCTAAGAAAGTAGTCCAACACTATTTTAGAGTACTCTATTGGACTGTGGGGAGTTCAGGAAAACAAAAAAAAGGAAAGAAGAAAAGAAAGAATGAACAAAACAGGGCAAGTCCTTTAAGACCTTCTGATATAATGGGAACACAGCACCAACATAAATACATGGATATAAACACAAGTGACTACAAGAAATAAATATACACAATCAACTGCTGGACCAAAGGCTCTCTCAAGGGCCTCTTTGTGCTATATGATCTCATGATTTGTTGAACCATAGCTTTCTAGAGGAATATACAAAAATCTTAGAGTTCCAAGGGGCATGAAGTTTGAATACCTGGGAGTCTTCAGAGCTTCTGTGGAAAAGGTTTTATCAAAGAATTGAGCCTCTGGTAGTATATATCACACACACAGCATCACACTCACCAGAAGCACAGTCAAGTTGCCATCATGTAGACATTAGTAAAAGAATGAAAAATGCAACCAACTGGACCATTGTCTACATGGCTTGGAAGAATTGTTCAACTAATGTTTTTGATTGATGTGACCAGTTGCTTTGGCACCATGTCAAGACTGAATCATGCACAAGTGCCCTGCATGAGTCATTGCAGATTCCAAAGATGCTCAGATTCCAATGTGGCTACAATTTGAAATGTACGATTAGATACATTTTATACAAATCTGTTGACTTTTAAAAAATCTAATGGCAAGAACTTTGTTTCTTTGATTTAAAAAATCATTTCCCTTTATAACTTAAGCTACATCCTCATTCCTTATTTATGGCTGTGTGAAGTATTCTATTTTATGAAAAAAGAAGATGGCATAAAATTTTGTACTGTATGCATTACACGAAATGGTTTTATCTGGATAAATTGTAATTTTTTAAAATTTATTTATGATAGTCACACAGAGAGAGAGAGAGGCAGAGACACAGGCAGAGGGAGAAGCAGGCTCCATGCACCGGAAGCCCGACGTGGGATTCGATCCCGGGTCTCCAGGATCACGCCCTGGGCCAAAGGCAGGCGCCAAACCGCTGTGCCACCCAGGGATCCCTGTAATTTTTTTTTTTTTTTTAATAAACAATCTGGCATAAAATAAGTTGGATGATGACAAATTCTTTTTGAAATATAGCACTTGGGGACATTGACATGGACTAAGGATAGGAGTAGCTGTGCCATATGGAACAAGAAGATATAAAGGAAAACACACAACAGAGGTGACTTCAGTTTACTTTAAGTGGCACACATTTTAGAAAAGAAAGGGACTCTAAATCTTCCAAGCTAAAAGGAACAAACGGGAAGAAATAACTGCATACAACAAATGGGAATCATGCTTGTTCCTGAATCAGGCGAGTTAAAATAAAAGGATTCAAGTTCAAGAAAAGATAATTTTCAGAGGAAGGCAGCCTCAGTTGGTCATGTCTACCTTGTCCTAAGGTGAGGACAGAATTACTAATGGCAGGCAGATTTTTAGAAAAATAGCATTGGATATGGTACATACTAAGCATAGTTTTTAATTGGCAGAGGGCATTTTCTTCCAAATCTCAAGGAATTTCATAAAAATTTGTTCAAATATATGTGATTATCTATTGATAAGCATTACACATCTAACAATAAAACTTGCAATATACTAGACTATCTATGGAAATGAAATCAGGAACTCTGACTCGATGACCACTGAGGAACCCAAGTAGAATACTTAATGCAAACCTCTTCTTGTTGATTTGGGGACAGAGACTCAAGTATATCAAGTACCTTCAAATTCACACAGTGCTGGCAGTGTAAGGAAAGACTCTAGAGTCCTGGCCAAGAGCTCTTTCCATTCAGTACATGTAAATAACAAAAAAAAAAAATTAAAAATAAAAAAAATTAAAAATAAAAAAAATTAAAAAAAAAGAAATCAAAGGCGACTTTAACTACTGATTTTAACATATTAGCATTGTAGAAAGCTTTTGCTATGTGGTCTTTATATGAGGAACCATTAACTTTTGTCATTTTTTGATATTAAGTTTTAAGCACTAATAAAATTTCTGGGTTTCTTGAAGCTGATTAACTTGAAAGTTTATAGCAGGCATGATTTAAAATAGGGATTTTAAAAGAGAGATCTTTTAAAATGAGGCATAGAGTCTGTGTATTTAGATTTTACAACAGGTTCCTAGTTCTAACAATGGGTACTTCACAGTGAATTATCTAGTTCTCCCTTATTTCGATTGATCCAGAAAGCCTGTCTTTTGTTTATTGTTTTTGTTTCTTATTCATATTACTATTTCTCTACTGCCTCCCCCTCTTCTCCATATATATGTTCATGAAACAAATTGGCTAAATTCCAAGGATGGTGTGGTGATGGATATATAGTGAGAGGATATATGGCCAATCAAGCCCTTTAATTTACTTCTAAAAATATCAGGGGCATAGTTTATTTCTTTAGTTGAAAGGCTAATGCTTGATAAAGAGGGTTGGAAATGCAAGCGTGATTTTAAAATAATATTATATAAACATCTTGTGGCTTTAAAAACTAATAACATATGTATGATGAGTTATGTTTAGTAGGAAACTTGTAATTAGCACAGGGTCATGTGCATAAGTAGGCAAATGATATCTAAAGTTTCATGTTGCAATATAAATATGTAATGGTGAAAATAGGGGCTGATTTTGTTTATATTTAAAGTTTTAAAAATCTGATTTCATGGTATTTCATGGTCCCATCATCATCATCATCTTTGCTTTATTCCATATATTTTTATTCTTAATTATTATTTTTTATTTATTCATGAGAGACATGGAGAGAGAGAGGCAGAGACACAAGCAGAGGGAGAAGCAGGCTCCATGCAGGGAGCCCGACGCGGGACTCGATTCCTGGTCTCCAAGATCATGCCCTGGGCTGAAGGCAGGCGCTAAACTGCTGAGCCACCTGGGCTGCCCTATTCCATATATTCTTGATGACATCAAGAGATGCGCTCATTCAGAAACATTTATGACACACACACCTTATGTGTTCAGGTATTAAACTGACTTATAAGGACATGCAATGGAAACATAAGTATATTTTATTTAAGACCAGAGTAAAACGGACAGAATGTGTTGTTCGTATGGGGGACAGATATTCATCCTTCCAAAGAATAAAGACTTGACCTCTTGGCTCACATCCTCACTGACTCCTCCTCCCACAGACTGAATGTTTGTGTCTTCTCAGAATTCACCTGCAGAAACCTAATTCCCAATGGGATGATATTTGGAGGTGGGACCTTAAGGAGATGATTAGGTCATGAGGGTGGAACCCTCATAAATGAGGTTAGTGCCTTAATAAAGATTTCCAAGAGTTCTCTTGCCCCTTCTGCCATATGAGGATATAGGGAAAGGCCAGCTGCCTGTGAATCAGGCTCTCCCCAGATATAAAATCTACTAGTGCTTTGACATTGGCCTTTCCAACCTTCAGAACTATGAGAAATAAACGTTTGTCGTTAAAGCCATCCAGTCTGGTGTTTTGTTATAATATTCTGAATGGATTGAGACCTCTCTTTAAATGATGAAGGCATGGGGATCCCTGGGTAGCACAGCGGTTTGGCGCCTGCCTTTGGCCCAGGGCGTGATCCTAGAGACCCGGGATCGAATCCCACATCAGGCTCCCGGTGCATGGAGCCTGCTTCTCCCTCTGCCTGTGTCTCTGCCTCTCTCTCTCTCTCTCTCTCTCTCTCTCTCTCTGTGACTATCATAAATAAATAAAAATTAAAAAAAATAAATAAATAAATGATGAAGGCTGATTTATCTAAATAGTGAATTGAAAATTGAAAAGAAGCTACAAATATACCTTAGATTTAACTGTCTCCCTATTTACTTTGGAATTCAAAACATTTTCAGGGGAAAGTACCTACTGTGAGAAGGAGTGTATATGTATGTGTGTGGGGGGGGGTCACACTTGTGAATGTGATAGGTTGAATTTAATACACAGCTGAAATAATAATCTCACCAAAAAAAAAATAATAATAATAATCTCACCAGAGCAGTCCTCCGAAATCATCCTTAACTAGTACTATAAATTACAATTGCATCTCTATTTGACTTAACCTCAAAAATCATAAAAATAATAGAAAACAAGTGGGCAAGTTGTTAATATAAAGAGTCATAAATGGGGATCCCTGGGTGGCGCAGCGGTTTAGCGCCTGCCTTTGGCCCAGGGCGTGATCCTGGAGACCCGGGATCGAATCCCACGTCAGGCTCCCGGTGCATGGAGCCTGCTTCTCCCTCTGCCTATGTCTCTGCCTCTCTCTCTCTCTCTCTCTCTCTGTGACTATCATAAATAAATAAAAATTAAAAAAAAAACCTTCCTCTTTAAAATAAATAAATAAATAAATAGTCATAAATGAAAGATTATGGTGATAGAAAAAGATAGCTTACTCTAAATGGAGGTGTTCATAAGCAACCTCATGGAGAGAGCAGCATCTGTGTCAAACTTGGACAAGTAGGTGGAATTTAGACATAATGGAGATTGGTGAAGGATAAGGATAGAAACAGAATACGTAGGAAATTAGAGAACAAGCAAAGAAATTTGACAAGACTGGGGTGTATGTCAATCTCTTAGGAAATGTGTCTTTCTTTCCCCATGTTCAGGTAAAATAAAAGGGGGGGAAGGGAATCATACTTGAATTTTTTTCTCATATAATCCATATCCAACCTGTCAGTAAATATGTCTATTCTAACTTCACAGTATATGCAGACTCCAACTCTTTCTCAGTCTCTCTACTGGCTTACAACCCCAAAGGCTTCCCTTCTTACTCAGAGAAAATGATAAATTTGTAATGACCGGCAAGGCTCTGCATGATTTGGATTCCGTTATTGCTCCAGTTCCTCTTTTGTGACTCTCCTCTTCTCTTGGAATTAGCCTCTTTATTTATGTCAACGAGGCAGTGGCCCCAGGACCGTTACTTTGCAGCTCTCTCTGTATAGGACACACCTCCCACAAGATTCTCAATGGCTTGCCCTCTTATCTAGTTGAGGACTCCAAATCTCACTTTATCAGTAAGGTCATCCCTGGCCACCCTAATTAAATCTGCTCTGTCCCCCATATTAACTCTATTCTCCCATCAGTCTCCTTGCCTGCCTTACTTTACTCGAGCGAACCTACCACTAAGCATTTCAAACAGGCACTCCTAGACCCTGCTGTGGCAACTAGAGACCCTCAAAATTCGGTCTCTTACAACAACATGCTGCAAGTCATATGGCTCACTTGTGGCTGCACTGTTTGCAATCTTCTCCCTGGGACCCAAGATCATAGAGAACATCTATATGGAACGCTGCTTGTTGTTTTGGCAGAAGAAAACGAAAAAACTGGTGAACCATAGCTGACTCTTAAAGCTTTCTCCTGGAAGTGATGCGTCTCTTTTTCAAATGCATTTCATAGTGTTCAATGCAAGAAATACAGTTGAAGCTGGTATCAGTGAGGGGATGAAATATAATTCTCATGCACCACAGGAAGGGGCATGGCAGTGGAATATTTGGCAGTTAGTTATATAATCCACCTCATTATGTAACAGAATCTATGCTATTGCTTGGTTTATTGCCTGCTTCCCTTCATATCTTCAATAATATTCCCTAGAAATGTACTCCGAAACAGAGATTGTGTTCAGAAAGCAAACATTCTTTGGAAAGACACCTATACAGAAGTGAGGAAGGAAGGACTGAGCAGAGGGAAATACTGTATTTTAGTGTGGTTGCAACTGTAGCCTCAGTCCACTCCACGAGGAATTCTGAAGCTTGGCAGGCCCTTTGGAATTGTCTCTAATTGAGGCGAGGGGGCCTGGCCTTTGCATTTCCACATCTGTTGCCCACTGGCTGCAAGCATCTTCCTAAAAGCAAGTGGGACCTTGCTCAAGAGAGCTCCCTGCCATCGAGCACAATTGCCAGCCGGGGCACAAGTAGGAAGAGTCAGTTTTCTAAGCTGGCAGTCGGAGTGTGTCTGCGAGGACCAGGCTATCTTGGCAGAGCACCACAGCACCAACTGTCTCCACCGGAGTAAGATGCCCATGAAGGTGTCTGATGCGGGAGCCACCATGCCTTAATTGGCTCTTTGCATGACATACGTTCAGTAACCGTTGAATGAATAAATTAATAGTTTGTATAAAATTTTAGATTAGAAAGGCAGAAGCAGATTAAGCATTAAGGGTCTTCATGGCCTAAATAAGGCTTAAACTTGCAGGGAAGTTAAATATATACCAGTAGGCTTCTGGAATACTGACCAAACGGCAGCGAGTACAGTGCTTTGAATATGGGAAAAGATAGACTAGGAATAGCCCACAAGAAGCTAGTGCCATATTTCAGGTAGACGTAATGTGAGGCTGAAACAGGCTAATGTCATGGGATTGGAGGTGGGCAGGGGTGGGGCACGAGAGCAACAAAATATCTCATGAATAAAAATTTGGCTACATGGCCAAAGGGCAGGAAGGAGGGCCGAAAAAAATCAAAGGTCACATGGAGAGATTATGATCTTAGTAATGAAATAGACAAAGCAACAACCAACAGCAAAAAGAGCAAAAAAGAAGAAATGAGAAGTACTCTGAGAAGAAAACTGAAGAGCATTCTCTAGTTAGCTTCTGGGAAATTATTCGAAGACTTAGGGACAGAATCATCTCAATAGTTCATAGTGGATCCAGAAAAAAGGCCTGTCACTTATGTATTAGATCATCTTCTATTTTTCTCGTTAACAGTATAAGGCCTGGTGCACCTGGTGGCTCAGTGTTTGAGCCTCTGCCTTTGGCTCAGGTCGTGATCCCAGGGTTCTGGGATCGAGTCCCGCTTCGGGGTCCCCGTAGGGAGCCTGCTTCTCCCTCTGCCTGTGTCTCTGCCTCTCTCTCTGTGTCTTTCATGAATAAACAAATAAAATACTTAAAAAAGGAAGAGACAGTATAAGACCATGCAATTTGTTTACACAAAGCTAACTGACCTAATTATACCTGTCTTTGGTGTCAGCTACGGTACAAAATTTGTTTGCAATAAAAATACATGAAACATCCCAACTACTTAGAAATTCTTGAGAGTTTAAACTCTAAGCCACACCTGTAAGACGTCCATTGAGACAATTTGCGTGGATGGGAGGTGTCAGAAGGGAGGATTCTGATCAGGGCTTCCAGATGTATGAGCCAATTCCGACCGTTATTTATGAACTCAAAGAAAGGTTACATGGTAAGTGCAATGTCTGCTTTGCTGTCGTGTCATTTCCATCAACTTGGATGACTGAGAACAGCCTTATGTTACGGACAGGTGCCCTTCACAGTGAATTAATGATGTCTACGTAATAAACAAGCTATAACAAATGATAACCTCATGAATGTTCAGACTAGTAAGCAGGGTCTCTCCATTGGCCTAAAGATGCTAATGGGAAATGTTGTGGAAAGGCATATAAGATACACTATATTGTTTGATACATAGGAAATTCTTGACGGATGGAAAAAAAAATCACGTTAGTCACTTTTAGTCCATAATAATTTAGAAGATATTCTGACTAAATATTCCTATTATTCTATATTACCTACATGGCTCACCAAATTCCCAGGACTAGAATACAATAAAAATATGTTTAACATCATAATTAAGAGTTTGATTAATTAATTCTATAATTTAAAATAAAAATTACATGTTCATGACTTTGAGTTTTAAGTAAAATCATCTCATCCTCAATCCTCAGGTAGTATGTCTCAGGAGACCTGTTGAATTATAAAGTACCAAAAATGTTAGGGCCTGATCCCATGAAAGCACATATCTCTGGTACTTAGCACTGGACCTGGTACAATAGATGCTTGAAAAATGAATGAATTAACGAATAGATGAATGCATGCGGAGAGGGATAGGAGCAAATTTGCAGATGGGCAGGGTTTCAGTTATACATGTGCTGTGTTTTTGTACGTAAAATATCAGTTTCCAAATATGTGTTGCAGCATGAAATGGTATTTGTTTACTTGTTACCTATATGAGTGCCATATTTTTTTCTATATTGATTTTTAGGGAAAAACAAATGATTTTGAATTCTTCTAGCCTATGGCTAGACCAGAATAAGATGCATTTCAAAAACACCCACACACCCTTAAAGTGATGGTTGAAGAATCTCTAAAGGCTTTAAAAAAAAGAGTCTTCTTTTTAAAAGTATTTTGCTCACCTTTCTTTAAAAAAATGGGAGGCGTTGGGAAACTTGGGGTTTATTGAATCAAGCAAAGCCTCAATCCCACAGTAACCTGTTCAAGGGTGATATTGATCAATAGAGTCAAAGTCGTAAGAGTCTAACTAAAATAAGCAGTGACTTTCTCGTCCTCAGTGGGTTCTTCATGAGCTTCCTGTAGGTAAGAACACAAATATGATTTTCCTTTAGAGATTTTTTTGTTTATTCCTATTAAACATGCCTCAGGAGTTTTCTAACATGGATAAAGTCCATAGTGCATTCGATTGTGTTGGTTGTTTTTCCTAAGACTTGTTGAAGGCTTGGCAGGTTCAGAAAACCTATTGGTTAGGAATTTTTTTTTTAAAATTAGCTAAATTCTGCGATAGGAAAATATCAGACATATTTTTATGTGCATTTCTCTTTATTAAGACTTTAACAGAGGGCAGCCTGGGCGGCTCAGAGGTTTAGCGCCTGCCTTTGGCCCAGGGCGTGATCCTGGGGGCCTGGGATCAAGTCCTGCATCAGGCTCCTTGCATAGGGGCCTACTTCTCCCTCCCTGTGTCTCTGCCTCTTTCATGAATAAATAAATAAAATCTTTAAAAAAAAGAATTTAACAGATATCTTTAAAATGTAATTTTGTTTTATAAGTAAAATTTTGATATGAGTATTCATGATCACATGACTTGTCTGAAGGAAAAATCATTTGACCTCGCAATTAAATATAACCGCCCGTGATTTTAACTTCAAGTATCATTTGTAAATCTGGTAATGTAAATTCTCTAATCATTTTGAATTTAATCTCTTTTGGGACCATCTGCTTGTCTTGCTTTCTTTAGTCCTCAGTATATTTTCTTTCTTCTTTCACCCTTTCTCACATCCTCAATATCCTTGTGTTCTGTTTTATATTTTCAAATGTTTTTATTCTCATCTTTCTCCATGCAGGATATGGGATCTTTTGGTGGCAAAGAGACACATGCGTCAGAAGAGATATGTTCAGGCATCATCAGACCATGGATAACTTAAATCCTTGCCACAGGTGTCTGTATTCCAGAGTCAACATGCGTATGAAAATGAGAAAACACAGAACAGTACAGAACAGAACAATCTGGCTTCACATAATTAAAAAAAAAAAAAATAGAAAAAAAAAGGGTGGGGGCTAACAAACTGCAGGATCCAGCCAGGGGTTTGCAAGGTGCTAACCCCTCAGAGTTCCTTGACCTCTCAACCAATCTTAATGCTTGATCAAACAAGGACGTCCAAATTAGATAAGCCCCAAAGTCTTCTCTGTGATACATGTTTAATGTCTCCTTCTCCCACTTCAATTATACCATCTTCATTATGCTTCCTTCCTCACTATCACAGTTGTTAAAATGAAAAGCCTCTTTCTGAGTGCCACAGCTCCATTATGCAGGCCTATACCTGTGCTGGCAGCATGCTCTTCTTCTCACCTCATATTGCCTTTTGCTTGGGGAGGAGATCCCTGCCGTGCATCTCAAACTGAAAACTGAAAGAAAATTAAGTTGCTGTTTGGAGTTTGAGCGAATTATGGAAAACTGGCCCTTTTTTGTCTACCAGGCATGTTAGTATAAGCTATTACCCACCTTCTACCCCATTCCCTACAGTGGTAGCTGTCAGGATGGAAATCTCATCTAAACTTTTTGTCAGTTTGTACCTAAAGCAAGGAAACACAAACTTGGCATTTTCTTCAGACTGCGGCTATCTGTTGAACATAATAGGCCACAAAATGGTTGGTCTGGCTATTTGGGCCATTCTACTGGCTGACTTGAGGCATCGGACTGTAAAGAGTGGTAACCCAGTAATAATTCGTTTCTGGTTCAGATAAACACAAAGCTGAATCAACTATTTGGTAGCAAAATGTAAGCAAAAACTAAATATGAACCGCCTTCAACTAATTTGAGTTCACTGTAGAAAAGCACGGTATTTGATAATTTCACATTTGGGGTAAATATTTTATTTTTTCTAGTTGCTAATGTACTTACAGTTTTGCATGAGACTATCTAATTGTGCACAAGTACAGGCTCAGCTGAAACTTTAGGCCTTCAGCATTAAGGAACTAATCAATTAGAAGCTGAGATGCCCTTAATTGAACTGGCAATGATAAACTAAGCAAGCAAGAATATGGGTGGGTGATCGCTGGTCTTTGGAAAGATTATCTTGGTGGTGTCCACTACCAGGGACATTGGAGAATCACAGAAACAATCTGATGACTGACATGTTTGGCTAAAGTAATCTTTAGGTGGTATCACTTACATGGTGAAGTAGATAGCAGATTGCAATCTATGTGTCATGTTTTGAGAATCTCCAACCAAGGAAAATCCCTCCAGAAATATTTCCAAAATGCTCATGCCTGGGGCCAAGGCAATGATAGCCTCTGTCAAGATGAAAATATTATTGGGGAGGGGCAATACATAAAACCATTTTTCACCATGAACATCTAATCTGACCTGTGCTGGAAGTTGTGCCTCACACACATGAGTTCAGGACAATGAATATCAGTATCCTCGATGAGAAATTGGTAGTCTGAAAAGTTAGGCAACTGATGCTGAGTTTTCTAGCCATAGCTACAGAATATTATACAAGTATTGTTCAGTATATTAACAAGGTTCCTTTGAGGGAATGGAAATCCAAGGCATTGGATTGAGCAGAGATAATGAATAAAATTAAAAAAAAATAATTTTATCTACTAAATCAATTATCTAATTTTTAAATTTCATAACATCACATATCCAAACAGTTAAAGTCTTTAAATCACATGTTCAATTCAGGATAGGATAGAAGAGCTAAATTTGCATTTATGTATTTTTTAGATTATGATACTTATTTATTTTTATTTTTAGTTTTTGGAAATATTTTAAATATAACTTAAAAACCAGTTTTAATTGTATTTACAATATATGAAGACATTTTAAATCACTCAACAAATAATTGCATGCCACACACAATTAAATTAATTTTGAGTTAATCATATAACAAGATGCATGATTGCTGAAAACTGTATTAAAATGACATATTGTGTCTTGTTTGGTGTTAGGACTGAGAAACAGAGTAAAATACAGACCAGAATTTCACTCTGTGTTATAGCATCACTTAAAACAAAAAAAGCTCCCATGATCTTATGTTTAGAATTCTTATCTATTTATTCTTGAAAATTACCTATTTTAAACATTTTAAATTTATTAATAAAAAAATAAGAATATATCCACAGTGGATATTGAGAGTCTTTATTTCTAATAAGCAAAAGTCCAAAGTGGATATGATAATTATTTTCTTTTTAATATTTTTAAACATCAAGATTAAAATGTAATTTGAATAATTTTACAGATCATAAGTATGCAGTTTGATGAGTTAATAAAATCAGTTAATGCACCTAGCACTACAATTCAATGGGTTAGTGGATAAATGCATATGCCCATGTAGCCCCCACCCCAATCAAGAGGAAGAACATTTCTAACATCCCAGAGTGTTTCCTCATGTGCCTTCTAGTTCATTCTCAAATTGCTAAGCAACAACGATTCTTATTTCTAGCACCATAAATTAGCTATGCTTACTCTTGAACTTCATATGAATGGAGTCATATAGAATGTAATCTTTTCTTTGTCTCTTTTCATTTGACATAATATCTTTGAAATCCAACCATGTTATTCATCTTGGGCATCAATAATTCTTTACTGCTGGATAGTGTCTAATTATATCAATTGACCCCAATTTGTTTATCTATTCCCTTGTAGACATTTTTGTTGTTTCCAGTTTAGAGCTATGATGAGTAAAGCTACTATAAAACATTCTTGTACAAATCTATTTGAGGATATACATTTTCATTTCTTTTAGTAAATACCTAGGAGCGGAATTGCTGGTTCATTGAACAGATGCACACATACCTATGAGAAATGTAATACTTTTCCTTTGTGGAAAAGTGGTTTTTTTTCCTATGTGGTTGTATTGTTTTATTACCCTCTTATCAATAATATATGAAAACTTTATTGTTCCACATCCTTGCCAACCTTTGTTGTTGTCAGTGTTTTATATCTGACCCATTCTAACTGATGTGAAATGGTATCTCATTCTAGCTTTATTAGCGTTGTTTTGTGAAAGTGCTAAACATAGTTTCACATATGCTAGAGGAATTTCATACGGATTAATTAATATAAGTAGGATACAGCATAGAACCTTTTAGGCATGTTTTAAGAATTATTCAATATTCTCATTTTTTAATTTCAATGTAATATTTTCTATCTTTACTATGAGTCCCATAGTTTTGAATTTAATAAGTTATCAATAATAAAAACAATTCTAACAATTATAATCCAGGCAAAGCCATTATGTCACTAGTGATAACTACAACAAGCAATATGAAATGAAGCATAATTTTCAATCTGTTGAAACACTTCAGTAATACATTAATGTTGATAATAGTCAAAAGATCTAAAATCAATTGGTGGGATCTCTGGGTGCCTCAGTGGTTTAGCGCCTGCCTTCGGCCCAGGGCATGATCCTGGAGTCCCGGGATCGAGTCCCACAACGAGCTCCCTGCATGGAGCCTGCCTCTCCCTCTGCCTGTGTCTCTGCCTTTCTCTCTCTCTCCCTGTGTCT
Source organism: Canis lupus familiaris (assembly GCF_011100685.1). Lineage (NCBI taxonomy): Eukaryota > Metazoa > Chordata > Mammalia > Carnivora > Canidae > Canis > Canis lupus. Next base: position 49,058,950 of record NC_049240.1, read on the forward strand.
CTCATAAATAAATAAATAAAATCTTAAAAAATATATAAAAAAAATAAAAATAAAAGCAATGTGTATTAAATAGGTAGTTGTCAATACACTTACTGGTTTCTAAATCCTATGCTTTTAAGTAATACTCTTAACATTCGGGACTATGCCATACTTTAATAGTATAATGAGGGAAAAGAAGTATAAAACAAGAAAAGAAGAACAAGGAAACAGGCAATCACTGTTATATTTATAAATTTAGTATTTTAAAGTAATATTGTCTACAAGTAGTTATTTTTATAACTAACCAGGAATTATGTCCTAGAGATGATCCTTCCAATGTTACGTTTCATAGCACCTTGGTAAACTGAAACTAAGACAAATCTATAGAAATTATTTCAAAAGTAATATGTTAAATCAGAAGCTAGTACTAATGTGTCTACACAGTAACAAAAGAGCAATTGAACTTATTTTGCTCCTGTTGAAATGAATGGTTGGAAGAATTGTTCAGTTGTTTATTTGGGTATAGCCCCAGCCTCCAGGACTTTACCTATTCAATTATGTCTGAGTTGACATCTGACTCTGGAGATTGCAAAGATTATAAGTTATTTCCCTACTGGTACCAGAGGAATTAAGTCCTATTTAGGAAGACTTTGACTTTGCAGGGAGGAGTTAAGAGATTTCAGTGAAAATTATAAAACTGTGTAAAAATAATAAAGCAGTAACCACAGGACGTAAAAATCTATCTGAATTCTTTAAAGGGTTATGAGTAATTTCCCTTGCATAAACAAGTTATTCTGAAAGGGTTCTAAAGTAATTTAGAGGGAAAGCCAGGAGAGCATATGAAAACCCACATGGCAAGCAGGATCACTTTTTTAAAAAGTTTGTCAATCTAATAAGCACTTAATTAAAGTCAACAGAGTCTCTAAGTCTCTAAGTAATTTTCAAAAAGTGCTTTTGGGAAAGGGAACATTTTTCTCCATGCTTGTCCTCTTTTTCTCTTGTTCTTCATTTGTCTGATAACTGTGGAAAGCCTTTATAATATTATCTTTGGGGTTTTGTTCTTATTAACTCTTTCTTCTCAACATATAGCTTAGTTCAAGACCAGTCAAATATAAACTTTTTTTTCTATTGCAATTCCACTATTGTGGTCTCAGAAAATACTAAAGTTTTAGCAGTCATTTGGGGAAAATTTTTTTTCACCAAAATGAAGTTTTTTCAGACTCTAAATGTGTAGCCTTGGGATGTTCTTCTAAGATAGATATATATGTATAATTATCTCAGATATAGTTCTGACCTGCCCATTTCTTATCAGAAATGACCAAGAGGAATAAAAGGAAGAAGAAAGACCCAGGAAGCGGCCAAAAGTTAGAGGGTAGAATAGAAATAGTCATTATTTAAGACCTTGTTAAGAAAAAGTAAGTTACAGAGAAAAATGTTTGATTATTTTAGAAATCTTGGAAAATATAAATTGCCTGATCTCTAATAATCTCGTAATTAGAAACAACCTCTGTTCTTTCTTCAGACTGTTTGACCAGTTCCTTCTCTGTATATAAACTAGGATTATAGTTGTGAGCCTAGAAACTACTCTTTCTACTCTCTTACCCTTCAGCTCTTCTTTTTCCTCAATTTATTAAGATTGGTTTGTTGAAAAGTCTTCTAAGAAAATCATAAAGACGTTTTCAATTTTTGAGGCTCAGATGTCTACCTGCGTCTCTGATGAAATTGTGGAAACCAAGATGAATGTCTGAAAGGATTATGGGATCAGTAGGAGAAAAATCCACCCTGAAATAGGACCTGGGGGAAGGAGAAGAATTTCCAGGTAAAGTGTGGCCATTACTAGAACAGCACAAAATCAGCCACATGAGAAATGTTTGTGTGCTCAAAGAAAAAAAAAAAAAAGTCATCTGTGTATAAAGAAAAAGTCAGTATATTCAGGAGTATATATCAATATGTTTTTCTAAAATGTATTGCTATTTTTATGTATTTTTCAGCTGATAAGCAGGACCAGGATTTGCACCTAAGAAGTAATATTTCCAAAGCCCTTGCTTTTAATCATTATATAATTCTGCCTCTCATAAAAGCAATAGGCAAGCTATTAAATATTATTGGCTGCATGTGTCCTCACTCATTAATATTTCAATTTTATTTTATATTTAAGCAGGAGGAAGTTATAAAAATTCTTAATTTTAGAATATTTAAAAATATTTCATTCATTTTATTTTATTCTTATTAGGAGCTAGGACCACAAGGCCGCATATCAGACAATTACTTTCCATGCACATGATAAAATCTAAGTGCTTACAAAGGGGAGGTTCTCCAGGGTCTTTAAAAAACAAATAGAAACAAAGCATTTCTTATTACCACTGTATGCATGTAAAAATCCGTATGGGAAAATGTTCTTAAAAGGATTCTAATGCAATCTATCTGTTGCATTTGCCCTTACACAATTTTCTAAAAAGTTAAGCCTCAGTCTAGCCCATGTCTATTTATGATTAATTTTGCATTAATGCATACCCTTACTTAATGGGTCTTGGTATAAAAGTAGTATTTAGAAATCTCTCCTACATGATCTGGACCAGAAAGCTAGTGCAAATGAATATTTCCCATTTGTGATAAAGGTTTGGTGAGTCAAAGTCTTCTCTGAAAGACTGACTGGGTGATATGAATTCTGTCTGTTGGAATGTAGGAATATTAGCAGAATTGAGGGGACAGCTCCAGCGGCTAATTGCCTCTCTCCCTCCCTGTGTGGGCATTTAGAGGAGTTCAGAACCACCGTCAGGGTGAGCCCCTGTGCTGTTTGTGGGCCTGCACCCATCTCCCACTTCATTGTCAATAGAAACAAAAGGGGCTGAGGATGACAATGCTCCCACACAAAATTTCTTCCCTATAATAAACTTAAATGGCTTAGAATAGGACCTTGCAAAACTATGCCTTCCGGATAACTACACCAAGGAATAGCAAGAAGCTGATTTCTACTTCTAAGAGAAATACACCAAGAATGAACCCAGAACAGAACAAGGCCCCCATCCATGTGTGTCTGGACTCAACAGAACACAGTCATTTAGATGGAAAACAAAGCAGCTTTGGGACTCTATCCCAGGAGCCTTGGGTCTAAGCGTCCAAGAAATAAATTTATGCCAAATAAAAACTGCTATCTTCCAGCTTTTGTAGTTAGGTCACTAATAAAATAAATTTGAAATTTATGTGCTCCTCTTTGGATATTCATAAGTTGACACGTAAAAGTTTTTGTGATACACTTACATAAGAATATATTTGAGAATAGAAAGTAAAATATTGTACACTCTCAGAAAATGAAATATGATGAGATTTGAGTATAACTGGAATAAAAATTATATATATTGATAAGATAGGTTTTAAATACCTTATTAAATAAAGTGCACTCAATCTGAAAGAAATCACATAAAATTTTACATCTTTGGCTTTATTCAATGTTATCTGGAAAAATTTAATTGTTTTGGAGAACATTCCAGTTACATTTAAATTAATCAGTGTCAGTAACTTATTATACATGGGCAGTTTGAATGTGAGACGTTCCAACACTGACCAAACAACCTGTTTTTAATGCCACTCCTCATTTTTAATAGAAATATGTATGAGACAAGAAAGACAAGATTGGTTAATCTGTAAAGGAAGCTGTCTCAAATCTCATGTTTTGATTTTCCCTGTGACTGGCATTAGATTTTATACCTTGAGGCAATGGGTCATCTTAAAATTTAGCATGGATGGGAGGTGTGTATTTCTTCTATAAAATGGATAAAAGAACTATTTTGAAGGGAGGGTTATTCTTAGGTAATCAATATTCTGGAAAAAATTTATAGGGAATTTGAATAACTAGAAATTGATCCCCCCAAACTATATATGCTTGTGTACCACTCAAAAATCTTTTCAGGACCTGAAGGGTACTCTTTCCTATTCTTGAACTGCTAGGTTAAGGAAGAACTACTTTCCTTAAATTATCAACTTTCCAATAATAGAAATAATCTAAGTCATCTCTTGGTGAGAACAAGTGAAAGAACAGGGGACGAAGAGAAAAGAGATAACGGAGATATGAGATTTTTGTTTTGGATACTTTAGAACCCTCAGTAGGGCAAAAAATTTACCTGAAATGTAGAATTAACAAATGTTTCTCTGTGAGTAAAAGATGGGAGCCTACATTTCACAGGTAAGTGTAATCATGTGGTATTTGTCTTTGTCTCACTGTCTGACTCATTTCACTCAGCATAATACCTTTTAGGTCCATCCATATTGTAAGTGGCAAGATCTCATTCTTTTTAATAGCTGAATAATATTCCAGCATGTGTCCATGTGCGCCCGTGCGTGCACACGTGTGTGTGTACACCACAAAAACAAAACAAAGAAACACACACACACACACACAATAACCAGAAATCATAAATACGGAGAACAAATTGGTGGTTGCCATAGGGAAGGGGAGGTGGGAGGATAGGTGAAATAGGTGAAGGGGATTAGGAGGTATAGATTCCAGTTATAAATAAATCATGGAGATGAAAAATACAGTGTAGGGAGTAGAGCCAATAATATCATAATAAGGGGATCCCTGGGTGGCTCAGTAGTTTGGTGCCTGCCTTTGGCCCAGGGCATGATCCTGGAGTCCCAGGATCGAATCCTGTGTCAGGCTCCTGGCATGAAGCCTGCTTCTCCCTCTGCCTGTGTCTCTGCCTCTCTCTCTCTCTCTCTATGTCTACCATGAATAGATAAATAAAATCTTTAAAAAAATAATATCATAATAATATTATATGGTGACAGATACATTTATTGTGGTGAGCATCATATACTGTATAAAATTGCTTGATCACTATGATATGCACCGGAAACTAATATAACGTTGTATTTCAACTATGCTCCAATTAAAAAAAAAAAAAAGATGAGAGTCTAAAATTCCCCAAATTTAAATTTAGTTCTCAAAAAAAGATTAACTCATTCAGGGGCACCTGGGTGGCTCAGTCAGTTAAGTATCTGCCTTTAGCTCAGGACATGATCCCAGGGACTTGGGATCAAGCCCTGCGTTAGGCTCCCTGCTAAGCGGGGAGCCTGTTTCTCCCTCTCCCTCTCCCTCTGCCATTCCCTCCACTTGTGCTTTTTGGCTCTCTGTCAAATAAATAAATAAAATTTTTCAAAAACAAAATCGATTAACTCATGCATTGTGCGTTTCAGCTGCAATAACTGTCAGAATCATAGTTTATATCTTTGCTCTTGAAGTGTGCACCGCTATACCACACATTTTCCAGAGATTTCTGCCTAAGGTAGCTGGCCAGGATGTGCTCATGATTAGTGACGACTGTATTCAGCAGGACCTGCATTGGACAGGGTGTCACCAACATTTCAGAAGACTCCACCACACCCTGGGCCTTGAGCCCCTGCAGAGGAGTGCAAGTATGCCTATGCACACACACATACACACACGCACACACACAGGTACACAAATGAGCGTCATTGAATACCAGCATTGGATGTCAACAGACATGCTCTAGAAATCTAGACAATCCAGCCAGACTTAACTGACATATATAAGCCTGAGTGGACTCTTGAAAAGTGAACAGGAAAATCAGGGAACTGTGCCATTATGCCAGTTTGTAGGCTCAAGCCTCAAGAGCTTCCACTTCTTATCTCTTGGAATACTTGCTCTTCGAACCCAACTGACACTTTGTGAGGAGGCCAAAGAGTTATATTTCTAAAATTTAAATATGATCGTGTCATTCCCTCTACCAGAAAAACTTCCTTCAATGACTTTTCCTTTCAAAGTCCTGCTCAAGTCTTCAGCTTCATCCTCTGCTTCACTATTACCCGGCTGCCACTACCAGCCCCAAGCTTTGTTGTTTCCGGTTACAGTGACTGAAACTTTACACATATTTTCCCTCCTATATATAACACTTATAATCCTGTTCATTTGTTATTTCTATACTCCAGGCTAAATTTTTTGCCCTACTCAGGGTTCTGAAATGTCCAAAACATTTGTCAGAGAGAAATGAGGCCACTAGTTGTCAGGCCAGCTGAGGTCCCAGATCACAGCTATAGCACTACTCCCCCCTCAATAACTTGGTTGTAAAGCATCTTATACGTGGATTCTTTATCTCCAGTGGAGCCCCCCCAGATAATGACCCATGGAACAGTGATGAGATCTTCCAAACTGCTGATTTTTTCAACAAAATAAATGATTATTGTTGTTGTAATGCCCCTCATTTTGGGGATGGTTTGTTACAAGGCAATTAATAAATTCAGAACAGTTGCTTACACACCTAGCTTAAACGGGCAGACCCCATTAACTTCATCCTTGTTAATATTCTCATCTTTGAGAATTGTCGATATTTTTCTGACTGCTCCGGACAAAATGTTTACCATGGACCAATTCCTCTGTCGGCCCATACCGTGTCTACCCTCATGTTTCTGATCAAGCTCTAATCCCATGATTTCTCACCTCAACTGGTCTTGCATTCTACTCAGAAATCCAATAATTCTGTACCTACACTCCCTTATTTTCCACAAATGTTTGAAGCCTATTCCCCTCTTCTCAATTTTTTTTTTTTTACCAAGAAGCCTAATCTCATTCTCAGCAGAAAAAAAATTACCTCCTCAATCCACAGCAAATGCAGAAGTGACCAGATGGAAACTGCCGCCACTTGCTCTGTCAGTTTTCCTCTCTGCTGCCCTTTCATCCCCACCAGCTCCTTCACTGTGTTCCTCCAGGTAGTAGCTGCAGTTAAACATTTCCTACATCGGACGATTGCTGCAGCTTTGATTCTCAGCTTTCCTGAATATCTTGAAAACATTGTTAGGTGCACTGCTTCCACTGTCTTATCCTCCCATTCCTGCCACAACCCTTGACAGTCCAGCTCCCCATTTCCCACCCCCAGGGAAACCAATTGTCCTCGGGCAACTGCAGATCCTCCTCTTACTACAGTCATTGGGAATCTTTTATGCCTTATTTAACTTGATTTCTTTGTAACCCTTGACTTTGTTAACCATTTCCTTTGTCTGAAATGTTCTGTTCCTTTGGCTACTATATGTTCTCACATCTTCATCTACCTCTCTGACTACTTTCAAGTTCAGTTTGTTACCTCTTCTTTATTCTCCTTGCTCCTGCAATTTGCTCTCATTTCACGCCTTTCTATAGGCAGGAGTACCTATATCACAATACATACTCTTCCCGGGTGACCTCTTGTGAGTTTATAATTTCAAAATTTGTATTTCCATGCCAGATATTTTTCATCTAGATCTAGACCTATAATCCATATCCACAGATATATCCAAAACAACTTGTCCAAAAGAGTATGCATTATCTTGACTGCTAAATGTCCTTACTCTCCTCTTTTCCTAAGTAAATAGCAAGACTATCCATTCAATTGCTAAAGTAAGAAACTCAGGGATCATTATGACTCCATTCTTTCTCGCATCTTCCATATCTGAACATTGACTAGTCTTGTTGTACATTTGAACTATCTTTTAAGTCTGAATTTCCCATCCCCTGTTTAGAAAGGAATTATCTTTTTCTTACATAGTAGCTACAAGCTGTTCCCTACATTGCTGAGCTATATTTCTAAAATTTAAACATGATCATGTCATTCCCTCTACCAGAAAAACTTCCATCAATGACTTTTCCTTTCAAAGTCCTGCTCAAGTCTCCAGCTTCATCCTTGAAGCTATTACCCAGCTGCCACCACCAGCCCCAAGCTTTGTTGGTTCCAGTCATGGTGACCAAAACTTTACACATATTTTCCTTCCTATATATAACATTTATAATCCTGTTCTCCCTACCCACCTCGCTATCCACCCATAGCAATTTTGCTCACCTCTCTGACCTCCAACTAAATGTCATTTCTCCCAGGAAACGTTCCTTAGACTGTAACATCTAGGTTACAAAGCCATCACACACAATCCTCAATATACTGGTTATCACTCAGAGTAGTACTTATATACCACATTGCTATTTCCCATTTTCTTTTTGTTAGTTTCCACAAATCTACAAGCTTTTTGAGAATAGGCAATGTGTTACTTTTGTTTAGAATGGTATCTTCAATATATAACCTTTTCACCTGCACAAATACAATAAATATTTTTGAATAAATAAATGAATGGCCCTCTCATTTTTCCAATAAGAAAATTAAGTCTCTGAGAACAAATTGAATTCAGACACTACACTATGTAGACTTTTGTATGTCCTTCCTCTGCCAGTGGTGTGAAGCTTCATTTGACTAGAGTTGCTTTGAATGGAAGGTTTTGCACTTAAGAACTTTGGAATACAGGCATTATTAAACTCTGATATCAGTGTGAGATCAGGGTTCCTATTCCTTAGTTTGTTTTCAGATTCCTAACACTTTGAATACAGAGTCAGGACCAGAATATAAAGAATGTTCATATTTACTTTAAAAAAATAAAAAATAAAAAAAATAAATTGTTTTTTAACAATTTAAATAAGTTGTTTTCTTTCCTATTAAAACAATTAAATGTGGATTTACAACTTTATATTTCTGTTGAATATTTTGATGTCTAAAGAACTGTTCATCTGTTCTTTGAAACAAATATCTCAGAGGTTATATTTGCTGTAGTAGCTGTGTTTTGACAACAAAAATAAATAGAAAATGGAACATTTGTTCAATTCTGTTGATTTTCTTAATCATTGAACCTCAACACAATTTGTCCACTAGAATTTGAACCCCTGCTGGACCAGAACTCTGTTTTACTTATTTTTGTAGCTATGGCACTTGTCATAGTATCTAGCAAGAAAAGAAGGTAGTTAGTACATGTTAGGTGTGTACATAATTTTAAAACTGCTCAATTCATTGTGAAAACAGTGAGTAAAAAAAATTACATCCATTTTTTTGCAACCTTTTTATAATTCAAATCTACTTTCTAGAATTGACTGTGAAGGCCAGTCAACTTTCTCTCCTGAGAAAAAGAAAGATGCCACTAAGAATCAAAGATAGATGTTTCCCTGTTGGCAAATATATTCTATACATAAAACTTATTATTTGTTTTTTTCTCCAGAAGAAACATCATCAAAACCATAAACTCAGAGGTAGCTCAGTTTGCATTTTATTACTATGGAGAAGATGTCTATTCACACAACTGCCAGTTGCTTTATTTTTGATAAAGCATCTGTAATTACTTTTAATTTGAATATAAATTCCCTTTGTTGAAAGAAAACACTTAACCTTAGTTATGTTGGAAAGGAAAACAGCATAAAAACTAGCTATATACATATTTAAAGTCATACACATAAAAATACTAATTAAGATAAAACATTATACCATAGTCTCTATAATAAACACAAATTAATAATCCAATCAGGAATGTGAGCACCTTCAGAAAATTATGGCATGAATCATGTAATCTTATGAAAAATTAAGTTCAGGAAAATGACATGGACTTTAGGTAATGGCCTAGTTAATTTTTGACACCTTTGAGGATTTTTTTCAGACAACATAAAACAAAATCTTCATCTGTTAGTAAAGCAGATTTCAAAAAAAACAAAAGTAAGTTCTATACTTTGTAGTTCCTCAGACAATCAATATGGGGAAGGATTTATTTAAAAGCTGCCAACCCGCAGAAGAAACCAGAGAATACAAACAAAACTGTACCGACTCTATGTAAGATTCTGAGATAAAGGCAGACAGAAGGTTTCTTCTCTAGCTTTTTAGAGCTTTAAAAACGGAAAATGTATTTACCATGGTAGTGGACTGTGTTGTAATCAGTGCTGTGAGGCGCTGTCCAGGTTCCCTTCAGGACTAGGCATTTATTCCTCCAGCTGCAAACTGTTGGTAGCTGACAGCTCTCAGCTGAGTCCCTCTTCTGGGACGGCTTTTGTTGTGATTACATCAACTTCGTAGCATCCCTGTCCCAGTCCTATATCCTTTACATCCCCCTCTCCACAGAACCGATCCTGAGAGTATCCCCAATGAACATTTGCACACAAATCTTAGAATCTATTTTTCCTTAGAACCTAACCTAAGAGAGATACTCAGACAAAAAAAAAAAAAAAAAAAAAGTAGGCTGTGTGTTTATAAGGGCGATACAATTGATTGAAAATGGGAAACCTATCCTAACCTTCTTTGTTTGAAACACCTTGGAAGGTACATAGTCATCTGGAGATGGATGTGGTTCACTGGTGTGACCAGATGTTTTTATATAGGGAAAGCACGCACCCGAGTACACATACAGACACAATCTGTCTCATGCCTCTCACTGCCCATCTTAACAAGCTTGTCACTTCCTTATTTCTTCCTAGTCCCTTATTCTTGCCACTTACTTCTTTTGCCACAGCCAAACATACTTCATATTTACATAAATGAAAACAAAAATAAGACTAAATTGCATGTCAGCTCTCTCTGTTTTAGACACAAACATGTGGAATCAGATCTTCCAGATTGCCAAAAGCAATCCTTTCCCAAACGTACTTGGGTTATAAGAAACCAGGACAGTTAAAAAAAAATATAGAGAGAGATTATGATTCAGTTATTCTGAGCAGTTTGATAGAGTTTCAATATGTTCCTAGATTAAATATAATAATCAGGTAAATGTGAGAAAACAATAGCCCGGAGAGAAACTAATAACCTAAAATCCTGCAGCGTAGTGCCCCTCCAACTTTAAGTATATACAAGTCAATGACTATCTTGTTAAAATGCATATTTGTCTCATTTGTTCTGGGGTGGGGCTTGAGATTCTGGGATTCAAGCAAGCTTCCAGGTGATACTGATTGTCCATGTAACACTGAGTAGTAAAATGATAGCCCATTCAGAACACCTAGAAAGAGAGCATTTCACATGTGTATTTTAGGTCTTTTGGGAAAATGGACCTTTTGAAGATTTAGGGGTTTGCCTTAGAGCAAACTCATTTTCTGCGTTCTCCTTGTTTACCTACCTATCATCTATCTATCTATTATCTATCTTTCTAATATCTATCTATCATCTATCTATTTTGCAATTAGTATCTGCAAAAGGTACAGACAGGATATTGCTTTTAGCCCACATGAACATCGAACTATCCTTTGGTTTGATGACCATCAATATCTCCACATGTTGGACATATCTGTGACTCCCACTCCTTAACTAAAGCTTCCCTATTCAAACTCCCAGTGTTGACCTCCAGTAGTTTCAAATTGATCATCTGCTTTTCATGTCCTCAGTTCAGCTTGATGAACGGATTTTTAAGGGACTCAGAAAATGTCTTCTAGAAAAAGCTTTATGTGACATGTTCTTGAGTGACATACAGTGTAAAACCAGTCAATAGATTCGCTTATTCTATGTTTCCATTTAAAGGAAAAATGACTTTTATGACCAGGGTAGAATTGGTAGCTCAAGGTTGATGATGAGAATTAAATGAGTCTTTTGAAAGTTCATTTATCACCCCTGTTCCCTTTCAGTTCTGCTTTATTGTCTGGTCTTTTTACTTTGGGTGGCCTCAAGGGTATAATAGTTGTGTTTTAGAAAGCCATGCCCCTTAAGTAGAAAATGGATGTTGTACATACCCATTTATGTATGTATGTGTGTATGTATTTTTTTTTTAATCTTTCCTGATTAAGGCACTATGCTGTCACTGCTACAGTGTCTTTATTTTTGGGACTATCTGGAGATAAAACTAACCCAAACAATTATTTAACCAATAATTAAATTTGGTTAAATACCGACTAAGGTGTCAGATAACTTTAGTCAAGGTCCCCCTCGAGTACAGACACGATCTGTAGATTGAGGAGGCTTTGTCACAGAAACCTAAGTCCTGCTGGAACTTCCTTACACTTTTTTTTTTTCAGTTTCAGTTAATTAACATATAATATATTGTTGATTTCAGAGGTAGAGACCAGTGATTCATCAGTCTTATATGCTCTCATTACATCGCATGCCCTCCTCAATGTCCTTTACTGAGTTACCCCACCCCCCCACTCCTGTCCAGTGACCTTCAGTTTGTTTCCTATGACTAAGAGTCTCTAATGGTTTGTCTCCCTCTCTGATTTCACCTTGTCTTATTTTTCTCTCTCTTCCCCTATGATCCTGTTTTGTGTCTTAAACTCCACATGAGTGAGATCGTATGATAATTGTCTTTCTCTAATTGACTTATTATGCTTAGCATAATACCCACTAGTTCCATCCACATTGTTATAGATGGTAAGGTTTCATTTTTTTTTTGATGGCTGAGTAGTATTCTATTGTATATAAACCATGATTTCTTTATCCATTCATCTGTTGGCAGACATCTGGGCTCTTTCCATAAGTATTTACTCCAAAGGTACAAATGTAATTATCTGAAGGGACAGCACCCGAATGTTTATAGCACTAATGTCTACGCTCGCATTTGGGTTTGATTCTGATTTGAACTGAGTGATGTTTTCTTTCAAACCCTCATGAAGATTGCTGACTTTTTCCTCTAATTTCAAGCCAATGATGAGTATTCTTATAAAGCTTTCCCCTGTGGTTAATTCTCCTTCTCCTTCTCCTTCTTCTCCTTCTCCTTCTCCTTCTCCTTCTCCTCCTTCTCCTCCTTCTCCTCCTTCTCCTCCTTCTCCTCCTTCTCCTTCTCCTTCTTTCTCCTTCTCCTTCTCCTTCTCCTCCTTCTCTTCCTCCTCCTCCTCTTCCTTCTTCTTCTTCTTCTTCTTCTTCTTCTTCTTCTTCTCTTCTTTTCTTTCTTTTTTTTTTGATACAGACTTGCAAAATGAATTTCCTGCAGAGACATTCCTGTATCATTAAATGATTTTTAAAAGTCTTACATTACAGGGTTTCCTTTTTATTTGTGTTAATTTGTAAGAAATATAAAATATTTTCAAAGTCCAGGTGAGTTGGTTTATTCATTTTCGCAGTTTGGAGTTTTCCTTTGTGTGTGAGAACTAGATTAGCACTCGTCATCGGATGCTATTGTTAATTAGAAGTCTACCACATATCTTGAATGATTTATTCGAACTATGGAAAGGTAACTCAGAGTCTAAATCATAACTGGTTGCTGAACCACTTGAAGCAAAGGTATGGATTAATAAGGAAAAGTATTTACAAAGGTCATTTCTACGAATCCTGATCTCCCTTTCTTGGAACCTCAGGTGTTCTAGGTAAAACAGAAAAGCAAAACAAATGCATTTTGTTTTCCACAGCTCCCAGATCCTTTTAAGCAGATTTTATTCCTTCTCTATGCCTTCTTTTACTCATTGATTCTCAAAATAAGATGTGCTTCAGAATCACCTGGAGGGCTTATTAAAAGACAGATTGTTGGGACTAATACCCAGAGGTTTTAATTTAATAGGTCTGAAGTGGAACCAAAGAATGTATATTTCTAACTAATTCCCATTGATGCTAATGCTGATTCAACTGGTCTGGAGAGCCCATTTTGATGACCATTGTGCTTACTTGTTTTCACATTTCTCCTTTACAATCTCTGGGATTTCTCTTCGTGCATCAAATGCTATCTGAGTATTAAAAACAAAACAAAACAAAAATGAAAATAAACTACCTATACATGCAACAATATTATCAAACTTCAAAAATGTGCTGCTAAAGAAGACAGACATTAGAATGTATGCACTCTATGATTCAATTTATTTTTATTTTTTAAGATTTTATTTATTTATTCATGAGAGACACAGAGAGAGAGGCAAAGACTTAAGCAGAGGGAGAAGCAGGCCCCATGCCGGGAGCCCGATGTGGGACTTGATTCCGGAACTCCGGGATCATGCCTTGAGCTGAAGGCAGAGGCTCAACCGCTGAGCCACCCAGGCATCCCTACGGTTCAATTTATATCTATAGTTCAAGAACAGGCAAAACTAATGTAAGGTGATCTGAATCAGAACAGTGGTTGTCCCTGAAGATACAAGAAAAGTAACTGTAAAGAACATAGAGCAATATTCTGAAATGACGTAAATGTTCTATATCTTGGTTTGGGTAATAGCAACATGGTGTGCATTTGTTAGAACTCAGCCAATTATACACTAAAGATATGTAATATTTTATACATGTAAATTATACCTTGATGAATAAAAAAATGATCGCCAAAAATTAAAAAAAATGGCTGTTCACAGAAAAAATGTTAAGCCAATTTAGACTACAATTAAGAGGATAGATTTATTTTTTCTTTCTCTTTTTTTTAAGAGCATAAATTTAATATAGTTCTCTTCTCAAAAGCATTTGAATGTTAATAAATTAACAACTAGGGAAAAAAAAGGATCTTTTTAAAAGTGGATTTTCAGGTATTTGCTAGACTCTGGGGATTGACTCTTGTGGAAGCAGGGGTTTCCCGAGACTGCTCTCAGCACTACTTCTTTACTCCTTGATTGGGTTGCCTATCATCTTGGATTTTTACTTTTTCATTTCCTTAGGATGGGTATGCATTCATATGGAGGACTTTCTTACCCTCCAAAGTAATGTAGTACCCTCCCCAACCCAACATAGTCTTTATCATATGATCACATTTTATAGCATCATTCCATCTGCAATTGTCTTGTTTATTCATGCTTCCTTGGGGATTTTTCATCCCACTCAAGCAAAATATAAATTCTGCGGGGATAAGTTATATGTCTGTCTTGTTTGCACTGTATCACCAGCACCTAAAATAGTATACCTTGAACATATAAAGAACTCAATACATATTTACAGAAGGAATAAAAGGTGGGTGAATCTGATTCTCAACACATCATAAAAGTAGACCAAACCTTCTGGTCAGTTCCATATCTGCCTCAATTTTATTGGGATGCCAAAACCAAGGATGAATAATGTCAGGCCACTGCCAAGATTCTAGAGAGCTCAGTGAGGGAGGTATTATACACATTCTAGTATAACATCACACCTACTGAATTACCTTTAAGCAGATCTCTCCCCCTAGAGATATGAATGACTACCCAAGGACCACGAACAGTGCCAAGCAGTTTCTTATGGGGTATAATAGAAACAAAAAAGAAAGTATCTTGATCCTAATGTAGTTCTTAATCCAGCTGCTTAGTCCATCTGTGGGTGGCAAGGAGGAAGAGAAGGGTGATTGCTAGGCCATTTGTCAGAAAATTAAAAATTAAAAAAAATAAAAAGTGACTGAATGACACACTGAGCTCCAGTCTGGCACTTGGGCAATTACACATCGAAGGAAAGTGAGAATTATTATTATTAATTATTATTATTATTATTATTATTATTATTATTATTATTATTTTCTCCTCCCTGCCCCCACTCTCTCTGGGAACCCTTCTGGGTACTTTAGTTTGAGGTGGGACACGGGATTCCTCAACGTATCAATATAAACTTTGCTGCGATCTCTTTAGCCCCTGTGTTCTCAGATTTCCAACTTGACGATTGCCTGTGGTTTCCATGCCTGAGAGTCAGACTCAGGAGACAGCCCTCTACTTAGGCTTTGAGGGCCTTGTATTACACCCTCTTCTTCCTTCTCCCCCTCCTTCTCCTCATCCTCCACATCCTCTGCTTCCTTCCCACACCTTTCTTCTTTATCTTCTCCTTCTTCGATTTCTTTCCTTTTTCTTTATTTTTCCCAACCCTTCACCAGTGGAACAAACGATTGTCAGCTAGATGCCTGTACAAAAGTAGGCCTCGGGCCCCAATTTCCCAACCCTGCTCTAAGTCATTAACAGCGACTTTAAAAAGTCAGAGCCGACAACGTGACTCCAGATTATTAAGCCCAGTAGGTGGTAGCTCCCCGCACTGCCTCACTTCAAATGCTGCCTCAAGAACGTAGAACCCTTCAAAACGGTTGTATGGACCATATGGACCTGATGCATCAATTGTCCCCAATGTGTTCTTCTTTTCTTTTCTTTTTGTAAACCTGAAATTCTAAAATTATTTCACAATTGACTTTTACAGTTGGATTGATCTAATAATTATGTTCTTTTTTTTTTTAAGATTTTGCTTATTCATGAGAGACACACACAGAGAGAGAGAGAGAGAGAGAGAGAGAGAGGGAGGCAGAGACACAGGCAGAGGGGAAGCAGGCTCCATGCAGGGAGCCCGATGTGGGACTCGATCCCAGGACCCAGAGTCAGGACCTGAGCCAAAGGCAGATGCTCCACCGCTGAGCCACCCAGGCGTCCCTAATAACTATGTCCTAAACACACCCTGTAAAATCACCTCATGACACGTTGTCTCCATCACCGTGGTGGGTAATTCTAAGACAGGTGCATACGTTTTGACTTCTGTGTACACCCGCCGTGTGATCTCATCCCACCGACCGGGGCAGGACTTGTGAATATGACAGGATTCCACTCCTGGTACTAGTCAGATTGACTAATCCGCCACATTAAAGGGGAGATTGACTTGGGTGGGTCTGATTTAGCCGGGTGAGCCTTTACGAGAGAGGCTAGGCCCTTCCTGAAGAAGAAGGTTTGAAAGCAGCAAACATTCTCCTGGTGGCCTTGAAGAAGGCAGATGGCAGGTTGTGAGAAAGCCCATGGAGGGGCCACGTGGCAAGGACAGAGAGGGGCTTCTGGGGGGTAGGGTGGCCCCTAGACAACAGCTTGCAAGAATTTGGTGACCTCAATGGCATTTCACGCTTCCAGAAACCGAATTCCGCCAGCAGCCCCATGAATTTGGAAGAAGACCCTGAGCTACAGATATTAATGCCACCAGGATAACACCTTGTTTGCAGCCTTGGGGGATGTGGCCCAGCGACCCCAGTCAAACCATGCTTGACGCTGGACCTACAGAAGTGGGAGATAATAAGTAGGAATTTTAAACCGCTGGGTTTGTGGTGGTTTGTCCTGCAGAAATAGAAATCTAAAATGGTCAACATATCCAAATGCCCTTCACTTGTTCTTTTAACTCCCACAATTCCTATCCGTGCTTCTAGTCCTACCTTCTTCCTGAGGCTTTTTGCATAGTATTTCCCCATGTCTTACTAGGTTTAGCAAATATCGTCTGCACCAGGGATAGAATATGTAATATCAACAGTTATTTTAACTCTTTTTTTTTTAATTATCTCTTATTTCTCCTGTTGAGAAGAAGTACAGGTCCCACCTCCCACACACACTTCTTTCTACCCCCTCACAGTCCCTAACACAGTCACAAGAGATACTCCATAAACCTTTGGCAAATTACTGACAGCTTCACTTTCACAATATACCATTGCCAAGGTCCCAAGATTCAAACCATCCCTCATGGATTCTGAATTAAATGGTAAGGGAAAAAAATGAAGAATCTGTAGCCATAGAGTCAACTGGTTGGGTAACATTCTAGATTTCAAAATCCTATATTAGCAACCCTTGATCTGTATCAATCAAGTCAACATAAGATTCATCAGGAAACTTCTGGGTCAGAGCCCACGGCATCTCATGTAAGGTTTTCTGGCTGTCATATTTGCCAGTGGAGAAGGAGCTTTGTAGGTGCTGACTTTTGCATGTGCAGAGTTAGAAGACATCGCAGACAGAGGCTTGGGCAGAGCACATGTGTGCTGTTGATGGGCGGGCACATGCCGTTCCATCCACCGCCCAGGTGTCCCTGTCTCTTCTAAAGCTGTGATGGTGAGTCAAGTAACCTGTTTAACCACCCCACCCCCCCCCAGTCTCCTAACCACAGCCACCTGGCTTATAATTATAGACTTTATTATAAATAGATATAAGCCCTGAGTGATTAGTTATTGTGTACAAAGTATTCAACCGTGGACCACCTGATTTTCACATACCGCGGTACCTTCTCCTTCCTTTGATACATCCTGGCTATTAATAGAAAAACACCTGTTTCCTGGTAGTCTTCCAAGCTATAGAGACGCACATTCATATAGAAACAGCTGGGAGAAAGGTCCTTGTGAAGGACAACCGAATCCAGTTCTTAGCATCACGAAGCTTCCTCCTGTTGCTGCTGATGGAGGCAGGTAAGCCTGCCTTGCGTCCCTACTGCGCAAGCTACCACAAAAAAAAGTGAAGCTAGACAGAGTCTTTAACTACTGTGGGAGGATTAAGAAAATCCAGCAGTAATAAGGCTAGGATTTCCGTTTGATCCTAGCAACAAACAAACAAAATAATGTTTCTAAAACCACAGGTGAATGACATACACTGAAAGCCAGAAGCTGGGTTGCAAGTAGTCACTGCTTCCTTCTCGTGTCTTTTTCCAGCACCTGCACACACCTACACTCTTTCCTCCCTGATACACAGACACAGGGGACATCCAGCTTCGATGATAAACTGGAAGCAGCTACAGAAAATGAATGATGACAGGAAATGAAAGTGACAGTGACAGTTTGTGGTTGTTTGATTACTTAAATGCAATGAATGGTGGCCACAGAGTTTCCTGTCAACAAGTGTCTGTATAGAAAAATAAGAAAAGCAATCAAAACAGTAACTGACATTTCAGGGCATCGCGGAGGAGCCCAGGGTTTCATGCTCAGCAAAACCATCTGTTTAGTATTCTTGATAGGCACTACCACTCATCCTGAAAGGCATCAGGATGAAGCTGAGGTGGGTGGATGTGATGCTAGCTCAGGATTTTTAACCTCCCAGGGAAGGTGGGCTCGAAGATGGAAGACTATCCAACTGTCCCCTCTGTCACGTCCAGTGCAACAGTTCCAGAGATGATGCAAGATGACGAGTTGGGACATTGGTCCTAATGCAAATCTCATTAGTAATTTACTCGTGTGATCCTCAATCAGTTAATTGACTTCTCCGTGCCTAAATTCCTCCTCATCTGAAAATGCTGTTTCCTTCTTACCAGTAAGCCAGGACTCTCCTAGACCCATGAGGCGCAGCGCAAAATTCCACAATGGTAGAGGCATTGGGCATCGGTGCACCGTCATATAGGAGTATGAATCTGGAAAGAAAGGCGACGCAGCGTGCAGTATCAGCGCCACATGCAATATTGAGCATGCTTTCTGGGCTGAATGGACATATTCGCATCCCCCTGTACCTTCCTCTCGTCTTTCCTCCGAGCTTCCCCACTCTTGACCCAGAGTTCTTGCCATTTTCTCTTTTGAATCTGGATCTAGTCCTTTCACCCACTCCAGCTAAACACCCTGCTCCCTCCTGCCCAGGAGGCAGCCCTCCCAATTGTCTTCCTCCCAGGCAGCTCCTCCTACCCAGGAAAGGGTGAACCTATACTGTGTGGTTGAGCCTTTCTTACTGAGATGCTTCTCTTCCTTTTTTTCCTCTTCAAAAAAAAAAAAAAAAGAAAGAAAATGCTTT
The DNA here is from genome assembly GCF_011100685.1 of Canis lupus familiaris. Classification (NCBI taxonomy): domain Eukaryota; kingdom Metazoa; phylum Chordata; class Mammalia; order Carnivora; family Canidae; genus Canis; species Canis lupus. The sequence goes on from NC_049240.1 coordinate 49,078,049, forward strand.
AGAGAAATATGACTGTAATTAACAACTGACAAAAATATCTGGGCTGGAGCTGAAGTGGGAAATCACAGAGGTTAGTTACTTATTTTCTCATGCATTTACCATTTGTTCTCTTTTCTCAGGGAAGTTGAAAGACCTGAGGTTCAAACTTAATCAGGCCTCATACTGTTTCTAAGAGTATTTACAACATACAAAGTATAAGCCAGTGTATTGCTTATATTTAAATTTGTTTTCACTCATCTGAGCTATTACACAGTATGCCATCCCTAAACCTTTTATAATAAGGAATGCACGTTTCTCAGCCACGAAAGGGAATGAAATGTTCAGCAATTTGAGCTCTCTGGTACTGAGAAGGTGACAAAACATTTATATGCATCCCATCTATTCTAGTGATTTGGTTCCAGCATTAGGAGGGATTGCCTGGGGCAGAGTCCTTTTACTATGTACATGTTCTTGGGAATTAGCAGGTGAACCAAATGGTCCACAGTGATGACAGCAACATTTTTCAAAAGACTCAACTTTATTAAATGGATTCTCCAAATGCATTTTCTCTTTCTAAAAAACAGCAACATTTTTTTTGAAAAGTTTAATTGATAGCACAAATATTTGTTGCCCTTTTAAAAAGAAAATTCTAAGAACCCCAAAGACCAAGCTATAAAGAAAATGTTTTCACTTATATCAGAATGTCTGCACAATCCACTTTCTACTAGCTACCTTAATATTTGTCACTGATTTTTTCAAATCCACAGTCCCTGGCAAATTGTTCTAGAAGAATAGTATCATGCTGGGATAATCGTGGGTGGGAACTTCATATTTAAAACACTAGTCCTGGGGATCCCTGGGTGGCGCAGTGGTTTGGCGCCTGCCTTTGGCCCAGGGCGTGGTCCTGGAGACCCAGGATCGAATCCCACGTCGGGCTCCCGGTGCATGGAGCCTGCTTCTCCCTCTCCCTCTGCCTCTCTCTGTCTCTGTGTGTGTGACTATCATAAATAAATAAAAATTTAAAAAAAAAAAAAAAAATAAATAAAACACTAGTCCTTAAAGATACAAAATGAGTAGAAATTTTTTTTTTTTTTTCCCTGGGTCATTTTTATTCTTTGAATTGGGAGTAAAGAGATCTCTGGATTCTAGTGTCAATCTTGGAGGTAAATAGTAGTGATATCTAGAGTAAGTCAACTTAATTTTTTCTAGGCTTAATTTTTCTTATTTGTATAATGAAAAGATTTTGTATAATAAAAAAATTTGTAGATAATCCTTAAGTTCTCTCCACAAATTTTATGATTGCATTATCTGAGAATTTTAGTATATACATTGAAAAATATACTTATAAAGCTTAAAATATTTTACTTTTAAATTATGCTTGTAATACTCCTTGTAGTTCTTGTAATTTTATAATACTATAATCACCATCACTCATAGAATAATCTTATTTAATATTAATAAAAACAGAAATAATTCATAATCAAAATAAAATATTTTGATTTTTTAAAAGTATTATTACACATATTAGCTTAAATGATCAATGGGACGTAGAAAGTTATTACCATTTTAAGGGTTATGTCTGTTCAAGGTCATATAAGATGTTAGCAGCAAAACCTAGAACCAGGAGTTTTAAACTTTAGAAACCATAGTCTCAATATCATTTGTATGAAGCTGTATCTTTTACATACCAGCTCTGGGAAAGGATATTTAAGAAGCCATCCTCTTGAGCAGTACATTTACTTTCTGCCATTATTTAGAGTTGGCTGCGAGGTGTCTTTGTGCCATTTTCTGCCCACAGCATTTCTCATGAGTCATCAGTGTGTTTTTCCACGTTTCCAAGGTGAATATATATGTATGTAGTCATTAGAAATTTTCTGGAGGGATGGATGGGTAAGACTTCTCTTAACACAGATGTTTTTTACTTTATATATATTTAGAAACTGTAAAATAAGTGCTGATTTTTTTAAGGAGTTATTTATTTGAAAAGAGAGAGAGAGAGCATGAGTGGGAGGGGCAAAGGGAAAAGGAGAAAGAATCTCAAGGAGACTCAATGCTGAATGTAGAACCTGACATGGGACGCAACCTCACCACCCTAATATCATGATCCTGAGATCACAACCTGAGCTGAAAACAAGAGACAGATGCTTAACTGACTATGCCACCAGGTGCCACAAGTGGAAGTGTTCATTTTAAAAAATAACAACAACAACAAAAAAAAAACATTATTAGGAAATGTCTTCTGGCCATTTGGTCTTTTGGCCATTTGTATGTATTCTTCGTATTTCTACCTATTCAAGTCCTTTGCCCATTTTTTAACTGGGTTCTTTGTTTTTTTGTTATGAGTTAGGGGATTTTTTTGTTTGTTTGTTTGTCTGTTTGTTTGTTTTTCACTCCTGGTCTTTTCATAGGTTTTGGATTTTGTTTGAAGCCAGATACCTTATGTAAGACAGTAGAGACTGAAGTAGTAAGTTGTATGCTTGAAAATGGACACATCTTTGCTCTTCTAGGCCTTGGGTGAGGGGGCTGAGTTCATCTAATTAGAAATGGAGCTGGGTTTGAGTTTGCAGTTGGTGTGCTTACCCTCAGGACATCACAAGTTCCAAAATACCCTAGCAATATGCCGTGTTTATGGTGGAGACTGGTGTTCTGCTGGGATCCGGCTCTATCTTGAGCTGGTGAACCAGTGTTCCCATCTTATCTCTCTGTGTAGGCACTTATCTCTCAGACTGCAGGCTAGTTGCATACCCATGAACCTCAGCATTTCAATAGATTTAAGAAAACAAACAAGCAAACATCAGTTTGCTTACTTTGTTGTAAGGTTATATGCATTGTTGCTCTTTCTAGATCTTTATAGTTCTCAGTAGAAACTACAACTATATTTAGACCCTTCCAATTCTAGTTGCATCTCTGTGTTAGATTCAGGGCCTGTATAAAACTACTTGTGTTACATGCTATATTTTCCAAGGTACATGTATTATCATACTTTCCTCTTCGAAAATTCTGTCAGGAAGGTAGGGAATATCATTTCTATTTTAGATATTAGAAAACAGTGGCAAAGAAATGTTTCCAATATAACAGAATGACTTAGGAATAATACCAGGACTTGGACTAATTTCTGTTCTCTTCTTGTCCAACATGCTTGTATTTTTGTGACCATGATTTAATTTCTCTTTTTATAAACTCAGAGCCCTGTTGGTTCTCCAACCACCTTCAGTAAAGCTATTACTTATTACCACTCATTTTAAGCCTTTGGTATTTTCAGCATTTTAAACACCTTTCAACGTAAAATAGTTATTTAAAAGCATGGGTTAAAATTTAACCAAGAGAATCATATTCTCTTGGTATGATCAAGATTATTACTGTCTTTAACTGGATTGAGGGTCAAGAGGATTTATTATAAATGCATATGGAAAATGACAGTGCTTATTCACCTTCAGCTTTTGAGGCAACTATTTAGTTGTAAAAAAGGACATAAAGAACCTTAAAATATTAAGTAATAAAATATTACTGAAACATGCAATTGTGCTATGTTTTTTCCTTTATAATTTAAACCTCTTCTCATTTATTTCCTTTGTTTGGAAGCCTTACTGATGTCATAAATATACTTCATAATAATAAAATATGTATTACACAAGTTGTGATTTTAGTAAATATTTAGTGGACTAACTGCACTTAGCATTTATTGACCTTGGTAAAGGCAAGTTTGATCTTTCTGAAGCTTCTGATTTTTCCCTCAAGTATGTAGGAGAAAAAAAAATTGTATCTTTAAATGGTTTATTCTTTGCATCGTAAAATTTGCTTTTGTGCCTTTTTTGCTCTTAAATCTCTGAAGTTACAGTTCCCTCATGAGAGATGACACAACATGGTAAAAGATCTAGATGGATCGGTAGTAAATTTGTGGGTATTTTTCTTTTTAATAAAGTCTTTGTAGGGCTTGTAAATGCCTTGGGCAACTTTTTCTTCTTCCTCACCCTTGTCATAAGGCCAGGTTATGAGCAAAAAAGAACAAATATTCCTTATAAGATTAGTTCATGTGTGAATCAAGCAGTGTATTTCAAGTAGCCTTTTTGTTGGAAAAAAATAAAAACTCTTTTTTTGTTTCTAGGTATCTTATATTAAAAAAAAAATCAAGGCCCTTAATATACTCTCTTGAGGTTTATAAACTTCAGAATGTTATGAAACATGGGAAATTCAGGCACAGAATCTGGAGCAAAGTTCATTGATGATGCCCTGGGACTTGATCATTTGCTACTTTTTCACGACGGTCTGAGAAGGCAGTGCACCAATTCAAAAATAAAAGTGTGTGTTAATATTGGCATTATGACATCTCTTCCAAAAGCACCACTTTACAGAGCCAATGGTGTCTTAATATTCTCTATCTTTGGAAGAAGTTATGTGTTTTGTTTTTTTTTCCATAGTCACAGCCACTTTGGTATATTAGTTTGTCCCTTTGCTCCAAACACTAACCTATAGTAATGGGTAAATCTAAAGAGATAGCTGTTATATGTTCTCTTGATTATTTTTGATGCCTGGAATATAGGACTTTGATTTAAGACCTGTGCCTATTTAGAAATTCTAATCAGCACAATCTGGGACTATTCACTGACATTATAAAATAAATGGCTTGCAAATAAAAATTATGCATTTCTGTTGGTTTTCTGTATTTTCAGATTTTACTCACTGTGAATTGTTCAGACTGATAGTTCACTGTGGAATTAGTAGTTAAATATTGGAGTAGGTAAATGCAATAATCTGATTATACAAAATATAGTTAACAGCCTTGGTCTCTCTATATATCCATCCATGATGGTTGTAGGAACCAGGTTCAGTGGTAATTATCCTAGAAGGAGCAAGTGGCTTTTAGGAGAAGCCATGATTTAGTGGCACATGAGATATGTTTGCTTAATGGTTTATCTCTCCTTAAACCAGAAGTAATAAACTCACATGTGGACAGAGGCCAGGTAGATCATATAAATGAGTAAGGCTGGCTGAGGAGACTATGGCTAACAGGCGAGTACTTGCCCTGACTAATGGGGTAGCTGAGCTTCGACTCCAACTGAATTGCCTATGTTGGAATGTTAACCTCATTTATATCTGGGTCTCCAATTTTCAACAAAAGCCAGCAATCTAAACAAAAAACAAAAAACAAAAAAACAAACAAAACAAAACAAAACAAAACAAAAAACCCAGATATTACCTCATATCTAAATGTATGAAGCTAATTAATAATTATTAACAGAGCTGTGGTCAGAAAAAACCACAACAGCAAGGCCATGCTCACTCTCAGCTACCAGTCTGTAGACATCACAATACACAGGCGACATACTCCATGTGTGCAGAGAGCAGAGCCACAGCTCCAGTTCACTCTGCATCCACAGTGCAAATTGACCTATGGAAACCCTCTATAGTTATTGAATGAATAAATAGTTTTAGTAGCTGATTAAATGCATTGCATTTATCCTAATCTTTTTTTTTTTTTAGTTTTTATTTATTTATGATAGTCACAGAGAGAGAGAGAGAGAGAGAGAGAGAGGCAGAGACACAAGCAGAGGGAGAAGCAGGCTCCATGCACCGGGAGCCCCACGTGGGATTCAATCCCGGGTCTCCAGGATCGCGCCCTGGGCCAAAGGCAGGCGCCAAACCGCTGCGCCACCCAGGGATCCCGCATTTATCCTAATCTTATACTTAACAAGAATTCAGGGGCACCTGAGTGGCTCAGTGGTTGAGCATCTGTCTTTGGCTCAGGTCTTGTTTCCGGGGTCCTGGGATTGAGTCCCACATCAGGCTCCATCTCTGCCTCTCTCTCTGTGTGCCTCTCATGAATAAATAAATAAAATCTTAAAAAAATCACAAGAATTCAAAAGTCATAGTGACATAATGGTAAAAGCAACAATACACAGATAAACAGTACACAGGTAAACTAGCTTTTTAAATGGTAAAAGCAGCAATACATACATAGTATGTAGCCTATGTATTGTGATATCTATGTCGTGGGCTTCATAAGTTTAGTACCAGAATTCTTTGCTTAGATGAAGCATTAAAAAAGGGCCTATGGTTTAAAAAAAAAAAAAATGTAGCCTGTATTTTTATTTCATTTGGCTCTCAGTATTTCAAAACATACAGTCCTATATAGAAGATATATAAACAAAAAAAAAGTTTCATATAAATTTCCAGAATCTACAATGTTCTTCGAAATGGACAGATGTGGTATCATTGGCCCCACGTCGCCATATGCAATGTTGTTGGATCTGGGAAGTGACTTCTCTGAGACACATGCTTTTCAGTTAGCATAGAACTACCATCACAGTGAGGCAGAATGCCACTTGCCAATGGCATTTGTGTGATCATTTTTCTTACAATAGGAAAGTATTTCTTTGAATTTGTCTCTGTAAAAAAGTGAGGGGAAAAAAAAGAGAGAAATACATTTATACATGTAAACTTATGCCCACAAATGTTCATAGACCTTAATTTCTAATAGCCCAAACTAGAAACAACCCTGATGTCCTTAAATGAATAAATGGTTAAACAAACTCTGGTACATCCACACTGTGGAATATTACTCAGCAATAGAAAGGAATGAAATTTTGATACACATGGCAGCTTGTATAATATTCAAAGGATCTAAACAAAGTAAAAAAAGTCAATGTGTGTGACCATGAGATTACATACTGCATGCTTCCATTTGTCTATCATTCTTGAAATTGCAAAATTATAGAAATAGGAAACAGGTTAAAAAGGCTCCCCAGAGTTAGAGACAGAGAAGGGAAGGTGGAGTGCAAGATGGAAGTGAATGTAGGTATTAAAAAGACAAAGAAGGAGCCTATGATGACAAAAGAGTTTTAATTCTTGACTATCTATGGATAAAATCTGTAGAACTAAGCACACACACATGTACATGTGAACTGGGAAAATGTGCCTCGGAATGATAATTAGCTTCAATGTCAGTTTTCTGGTTGTGATATTATGCCTTGCAGGTAGTTATCATTGGGGAAACTGGGTAAAGCATACCTGAGATCTCTCTGGATTATGTCAAATACATGCACCTGAATCAAAAAGTATCTCAAAAAAATAATTAGAAAAAGTTGGAAAAACAGTCTAAGCATTCCTAAATTATCTACTAGAGGGTTGTGCATTTAGCCCATCGTGGGTCCCCTTTACCCAACTATGCTGTTTGCCCGGTCCTTGTAGGATTTGGAGGGTGCAACTCCTGACTTAAACCACTCTTCTTGCATCCCAGGACGGATTTCTTCAAAGGGAATCCTGTGGGTTTGAAGCTGGAAACAAAACAGAATCAAAAGAGGTACAACACAGTGGTCAAAACTGAGCACACACAGAAAGAGGGACCTTGAAATTTTCTCCGGAGAGAAATAAATGCCTTTAATGTTTCCTAATGACAAAAAGATTAGTAAAGCCAGAGCATACCATAATATTGCTAACTATTGTTGTTCCCTTTGCCAATGTGTTCCCGTCCAAAGAGTACAGCCGGCCCACACATTCTCTGCTGTTTCTTGTCTCTTGTGTGAGCTGGGGAAATAATCCACAAGGTAAAATCTGGTTTTGCTTTACACAGCTACATCATAATCGAACCTATTCCTCAGGAACCCTACCACCTTACCACCAGCAAATACACTAAGCAAGGTGGTTGTCCAAACAGTGAAGGATGGCATGTATGGAGGGGCAGCAAACATTGTCAAAGGGTCGATTTTGCTCCATGGTCTTAATTTGGTATGACTTTATGAATATGCTATACAATTGAATCAAAAGCTAATTTGAAGGGGGCACAAACTTTAATCGTCCTCTAAAAGTTGGTCAAATGCAACATGAAAACCTGGACCCTATGCTCGGTATGTGCTCCTCCACTCCCTTTGCTTCCTGAGTCCAGGAGAAAGAGCAGGTAAGTAGGAATGTGAGGGACATGCTTTTCACGTCTCAGGTCTGCCTCCCTGCGTCAGGGAGGTGTAGGCTTCCAAAGTCCCCGCATTAAAAAGGCTTGACTTCAGAGCTCTGGGGGAGGGGACAAATCTCTATTTGTTTATAGTCTTTAGCTCTAATTACATAATTACATTGGAAGGAGGACTGACTTGTGAGGAAAAGCAACAAAGCAAACAAGGTAAAATTGTAACAGGTCAGTCCAGCTATTATCTCTTTAGCCCTCCTCTGCGTGTGTGTGTGTGTGTGTGTGCATGCGCCCACGTGCCTTCGCACGCCAGCTCATGGTATTAGCAGATAAAGGCAGCCAGGGGTGTGTGCAAGCCTATCATTTTACCTTTAGTGCACTGTAGCACCCTGATTATCTCATTGAAATTGGAAGGTAAATGGGATGTTGTAGAAACAGAGCCTTTGCATGGCAGGTAATAGAGCAGACCTAATTAGCCTCAAGTACCTGTAATCCTAGGAGATGTACCTCGAGATAAAAGCTAGGGAAAGTCCCTCAGGTATGACTAATAGGTCCCCAGCCAGGTTGGCTCTGGATCAGGTGTAGTATGTCAGCTGTGCTGAATGCATCCTATTGATCCAAGAGAGCCTGCACTTTCTGCCACAAATTGAATTCAAATTGCTTACAAGGGAAAGGCATCTGGCTTACCTGATTCATATTTCAAAATAATTTTCTTCCATACTGGTTTGGTAGTAGATTCTATCGTTATTTTTTTTTAAATCCATTTTTAAGAAGATATTCTCTTGAATGTTGTATACGATTTTCTTCAAAAACATTTTGCAAGTGCTATGGCCAAGTATACCATTGATACATGTTATATTTTAGAAAAAATGGAAAATGGAGAAGAGTTTGCTTAAAGATTATGGCCCCTGCCTGCTAGGTAATATTTTTTATTAAAAGAAATTTTGTTACTTACTTAAAAGAAAAGATGGATTTTCCCCCCTGTTTATTCATTGATTATGACTTAAATAACTAGAAATACAGAAAGAATAACCCCAAGATTTTAAGCTGTAATCTACAATAGTGGTTTTCAAACTTAACAGTAGAAATCTTTTATTTAAAAAATACATTATGACACAGCATTCACTCCCTCCACCCCCCTGCTCTCCCCGCACACACTCGGACTGATAAAAGCAGGCTCTTCTGCATGACGCCAGGATGTAGAACTGAGCCCCATCCATTTGGGCTCTTCTGTTCTCCCCTCTGTGAGGTATCTGAGAAGCCTCTAAGGGACCCTAAAAATCACCAGACTAGGCAATGTTCAGTCTTTAAGTGAGACCATATCTAAATAATTTCAGAAGAATGAGAATTTAGGCTATTTTTAAAACCTATTCCTGAGTGAGACCCCATAGTCATTGGTCAATCAGTTAAGTAACCAAAATCCTTTCTAAGCATTACTCTGATCGGATACAGGAGGCATCTCATTCATTCTAACAATAGTTGTTGAACATCTACTATATGCCATCTACTATTTGCCAGACACTATTCTAGGATCTGGAAAGACATAAATGAACAAAGTAGAACATTCTGCACTTCTAGAGGTAGACATTATACACTGAACAAAATAAGTAAAATTTTCAGGAATTTAGAAGCTGACAGTGCTGAAGAAGTAATAGAAGGAGTATAACAGGAGGTTATTAAAATACCAAAAGAGTTAGTGGCGATTTTATTTTCCTTAAAGATTTAATTATTTATTTGAGAGAGAGATAAAGCAAGAGCGAAAGTGAGAGAGAGAGGAAGAGGAGGACAGAGGAAGAGAGAGAAACCTGGAGCAGACTCTGGGCTGAGTGGGGAGCCTGACGTAGGCCTCGATCTCAGGATCCTGAAATCATGACCCGAACGCCTAACCAACTGAGTCACTTAGATGCCCCAATGAGTGGCAATTTTAAATGAGGTCGTTCATCTCAGCCTATCTCAGAAAACATTTGATTAGAGACCTCAATGAGTTGCAGGAGATATCCACGCAGATCTCTGGGGAATACTACTTCTATATTACGGTACTTCATAATATAGTAGACACTCAACTTGTATACACATTTGTACATGTTTATTCTTGGTTTACCTAAATACTTCTGGATCACGATTTGGTGAGAACAACCAAGTTTGCCATTCTCATATATAAAGACGGGCAATAAAGATAAATGTAAAACCAGTGGAACGTTTACAATAAGATTGGGTGTTGTTGCTGCTTAGCTAATAGCATGGGTTAAAAGAGAAAGCAAGCCAGCCTCTCGTGGAACTTCTAATTAATGGCTTCCCATGCATTTCATAGAGCAGTTTTCCCATTTCTAAATTATAAAGCTGGGGTTGAGAAGTGAAGTTGGCAGGATAACTAGTGGTGTGCCGGAGCTGACACGTATCAGCTCATGAGAGCCATTTGTGGGCATCTCTTTCTGTTCTCCATTAGTGGATATCACTTTGGTAGATTGAAATCAGGCATGAGTGAGCATACTCAAACCATAGAAATGGAAAAACACTATCACTCTGCCTTCCCCAACCCGAGAACTGGTTGGTAGACATTTGTCAGCATACTACTGCATATAAGCGACTGAGTCAATTTTCAACAGGTTCAACTTAGTGTTCTTAAAAACCATACCAGCTTTCTCTCTTGAAATCAGTGGCCAAGAGTTGTTCCAATACAACGTTTTTTTTTTTTTTTTTTTTTTTTTTCTTATTCAGATAAATTTGTGCCTCAGTGGCCGTCGGTTTTATTCCTAGTCAGCATAACCAGTAGCAGAAACTGCCTATCTAAAGTTAGAGCAAAACACTTCTTGTGATACTCATTTTAAGTGTAGGCTTCATCTACAGTTAGGAATTCTTGTGTTCTCCCTGGGAAATAGACGTAATATGAAATGGAGGTAAAAGTGATACATTGGAGGATAAAAATATTCTGGTCAAAACCCACAAAGTATACAAGCGGGACAAACTCTAAAATAAACAATGTAGTTTACAGAGAGGGCTCGATATTTTCCAGATTACTTGTGAAACCTACAAATACAAAAATAACTCCAAAAATACTAATTTGAGAGGCTGAACTGACTACTTCACCTACTTTACCTTTGACTCAGCAATCCAGTTAACTATTTCATATGACAGCTTTTTTTGTCATCGAAAAGCATGGTCTTCGGGATTTAGAGGACATTTTTGAACTGGGGCGTATAATAAATCCGAGAATTTCTCTAATTCTTGGGATTTTATGTTGCATGATATTTGATCATCTTTACTTGATGGTTTGTCATTAAATCAACAATGTTTCTAAGCTGCAAAGTTGAAATACTGTTAGACTGGTTAATGAACTACACCTACAGGGGCTCAAAATTGGACCAGGTTTGTTTGAGGGAATGCAAGATATAAACTAGACAGCTGCTTTTTTCTCACTCATTTCACTCTATTACTGGTTAACTTAGTGGAAAAATGTAAATTTTCCAGGGATTTTAGGTTGAAGGTATCTCAGCCAATGGAGATGTGTGCTTGACTTGAGGTCTAATTTAACTCCCGTGTAGTATTGATCAACATAGACCACCAGGGACACTAACAATCTTCTTTTGCCAAAGGTAGACAATGGTAGAAGAGTAAAGTGTAATAAATGCCCCTGTCCAATCCCATGTCGATATCCAGCTGCCTTGTGTGTGTGTGTGTGTGTGTGTGTGTGCAATTTTGAGTGCATCAGTATTTCACGTTTATTGTAGTGTGATGAAACACCTTTCAGAATGGCCAGAGGGACACTCAGCAGTAAGCGTTTAGGCAGTACAAATTGGAGTGAACAGGAGGACAGTTAGCAGGGAATATTTCTGAGGTCAAAGTAGTCTGGGTAGGAGCTGAATCAGCTAAATGCAGAGTTAAGAGCTGCAGTACCTGCTGCAAAGTAAATATAGATTACCTTCTTGATGACAAATTGATCCACTGGACAAGGATCTTTCAGAAAAAGAGACAAGTGCAAAAAAAATTAAGTAATTCACACTGACCAATTTTTTAACCCTTAATACTACAACCCTCCTGTCTCCCTGTAACTTTCCACTTGACATCACTTCAGTCTAGAAGACTCTATTGAACAAGTAAACACCTATGCAAAACTCAAGCTCCAACTTTCGCAGAAGCAGTTTTGAGAGACAAATTAGTCCCTCCTCATTTAACTTATGATTCTATACAATCACTGTGTTAATTATCATTTTTAGGTCTGAAGAGCATAGCAAGCACTAGTAAGTAATTGTTGTGATTATCACATCTGGAAAACTTATACATGGATAGAAAATCAGCCTAATGCACAAGCATCATTTTGAATTAATTCAGCAAATATTTTTGAGTCTCTGCTATGCGCCTGCCTGCTCTTATATGTTTATTTAGAAAATTGCTGTCTTCAAAAGATCTCTTTCAAACTGATTAGTTCACTTTATTAAAACTGAGTAAATTTCAGTGGGGAGGGAGTAGGGGTGGGTGGGTAATGCCTTCATTTATTTAGTTAGCAAACATTTATTGAACAAATACTCCAAGCAAGGCTCAGTGGCAAACGATGGCATATTAGCCTCAAATGCGTAGTTCCTTTCTTCAAGGAACTCAGTTTGAGAAAGATAAACGATTTAAAAACACAAATAAAGTGTGGTAGGTGATACAAAAAGGATCTCAAAAAGGAAGTGAGATGCTAGCTTACTCGAAACGGCAGGTGGGAAAAGATCAGAGATTTTTTTTAATAGAAGATATTATAAAATGCAAAGGACCAGGCATATTTACGAAGGAGGAGAGAGGGTGAAGGATGGTGTATGGAGGGGGAGTATTCAGAACAAGCAGAGGCACACGTGATAGATAGGCAGGGCTCATTCAGGGACATAGAAAAAGTTTGGTATGGCTTCATGCAACCTAACATCACCACGAGTTACTGGGGGTGGTTTCTGGGCACACATAAAAGCTGAAATCCCTATTGGAAGCTGGAAGTTATATAAAATTATTAATAACAAGTTAATGAGATCATTCCCTGTCCTAAGTCAGATTAAGATGTAGCACCAAATTGTGGTAATTGAGATGATTAAAAGAAGAAATCAGCTTGAGTTGGACAACTTTCAGGTAGTTTCAAACTACTAGAAATATAAAAGTTCTGTTGCATTTCAAAGAACAAAAAAAATCACATCGGTGAAGTTTAAATAGACTGAATTGAGAAACGATTTTTCAGACTATTCTAAAACATAATTATGAATTTTGCTAATGAAATTCTCTCATTTTAGGTTAATCCATTCTTAGTGACATTTTTAGGGTACCAATTATCATTAGGTTCTGAGGGTCCCCTGTGTGTAATTGGATCTGCCAAAGGAATTGGAAGACTAGATCAAAGACTCCTCTAAGTTTGCAAACTCAGATGCCAAGGAGGTCCAAAGAGCATCCAAGAAGGTGCAGAATTTCTTCTTTAAACAGTACAGATTCAGCTAAAGCTATGCTACTTGCTGAGTGTAGCGACAAACTTCTAACAATCTCCTTCACCTTACACTGAGTGCTCTTCTCAGTTTTAGACTAGTTACCCTTGTTTCTGGGCCAGTGGGGCACACGTCCGGCACACCACTCATGGAGGGTAAGCTCCCTTCCAAAACAGGCCACCCCCCAACCACCCTCCTCAACAATAGCCAACTGTATTCTTAGGAACTGGACCCTAGGCACTGCTCAATAATGCTTAAATGGAAAAAAAAAAAAAATCCTTCCTGACCTAAAAGATAAAACACATATTTCACGATTAACCAAAGCTTAAGAACAACGTGGAATTGTCTCCTCGGGGGAAAGAGCACGCTTAATATTTTAGCCAACGTAGCTGTTAAGCAATTTTAAAACTTTGTATACCATAAGCTCGTATTTTCAATTACACAGAAGTATGTGAATACATAAATAAAAGCTGAAAATAATTACATCGGTAAAACGTGTAGATAGAAGGGGATAAAATATCAATAGAGATCGCTTTTTTTAAGTAGAATCCTCAAATCCGTAAGCTTATAACTATGTTACACAGACATAGTATCTGAAATACCCCTGTCGATTCTCCATAACGTTGACATTGCACTGATTTGTGGAGAGATGTGACGATAATAAAATTTGCTACTGTCTCTTGGGAGGAAAGGAAAGAGAAGGGAAGAGAGAGAGATGCTACAGAGACAGAGAGGACAGTGTCATCGATAATGAAGAGATAGCAACTCATTCATTTTATGTCAATGGAAAAGTACCTGGTTCTACTTTCCATTACTAAGCAAAATACTAGAAGAGTCTGTTACATGCTTTTTTGAAAAAATAAATAAATAAAATTATATTTCTATGTATATAATCACATCTGTGAGTACATTAAGGGGGTAGAGTTACTAGTATATGTTTCCAAGTGTGTTCCATTATATTCCAACTGCAATTTTCTGAACACTAATTTACAGCTGTACTTCAAGCTTGCTCCTGCTACACTGAAATAAATACTGTATATATTTCAGGAATTCTGTACAAAATTATATATTTGATAACAGGGTGACTGCTGATTCAGTAAACACTGCATAGCTGCATTGTGTTCACAGTCGTGCCACAAGACTTCTGCACAGCAGGCACACGAAGGAGGGGAATTTGTATACATTAATATTTTAAAGTCAAACCCTTGAAACTCCCCATCAATCATTTCCCATGTTGATTGGAGAAGCTCCAGATTCCCATCTGATCATGTGTCGGAAGACACAGGTCCATTTTAGAGATGAATTGACTGAGATAATAAGTAAAAATCATTTATTAAGATCACATCAAATCACGAGCATAGAGATGAAGAGAAGATAGATCATGGCCTATTGATTTAACTCGCTCCCACCCAGGCCTCTGAGTAGCTGTCAGAGGCACAGAGAGTCCCCCAGCTGCTAACCGGGAGGCATTGCCTGAGATTGTATGAGACAATACAGCCATCTCACCTCTGAGCAGAACATCCTTCACCTTTGGTGCCAGGGATGCTCATTGCTTCCCACTCTGTTTTCTTTGCTCCAGGCAAAGGCTGAGGAAAGCAGAGCTGAGGCTTGTAAGGCATTGCAGTTCGCAGGTCTCTAACGTATCCAGGGCATCTGCGTGCACAGATAGAAAGTGTTTTCAGTGCAATCACTTTGAAAGCCTGGATAATAGAGGAGCAGGAGGATTGTAGCTTGGATAACAAAGTTGTGGTGGTGGTGGTGGTAGTTTTGTTTTGCTTGTTTGTTTTCCTTTTTATCAACAGGAAGCTCAGTTAGCACCTGCACCAAGCATTGATTTCCCTGTCCTGTTTGTAGACACTACAGGGGTCTTTTTAGCTGTGCAACGCAGACATATGCTGAACAGCCTTTGATTTATTTTTTTTTTTTTCTTACAAGTTTGTTTTACAGGAGAGGCTATTGCCAGCATGGGTTGCTCCGGTCATTATATAAGATCCATATCATCGCTTTGTTTCTAAAAATCACCTGTTCCCACCCTGGCCTTTTTCATCTCCTGGCAATTCTTGGGCATTCCATGGTTACTCCCCAGCCGGGGTCTCAGATGTTCTGGGTTTCTTATAGAACTTGTAGAAAATCCTCAGAGCCCCAGATGATTCTCTAGGGCATCTGCCCTCACCGCTCCTTGGGCGTGCCGCAGAGCCCTCCTTGCTGGCATGGACTTATGCTCGTGCACGTGTTGTCAGCACGGAACAGGCACCCCCTGGTGTAAACTTTTCCACAGAAGTCTGTGAAACAACTTTTCAAAACCCAGGTCTCGTTTATTTTCTTCTTTTTTTCCTCCTGGTTTGATGTCAGTCATCAATCGAGCAGGAGACAACTCATTTCATTTCTGTGACACACCATGATGGACTTGTGTTGCAACCCTGACTTATTTTGAGAACTTCAATTTCTCAAGCTGAAAGCTTGAATGTCCCATGGTTGGAAGAGCTATTGATCCGATGTAGATGGACGGCTCAAGAGGAACTGATACATTCCTTACAGCACTTTCCCTTTCCCTTGCCTTTCCTGGCCACTGTATAATGTAGTCTTTTTCAGAGTTTGCTATCATCTACAAACTTTGATTTTGGCCTCTGGAATATACTCAATTTTTACACCATTTTTTTTTTTTCCCACTGTAGGCTTTCTCCTCGTGTAGCATTGCTCCATTTCATTCCAGGTGAATTGTCTAATAACTGAAGACTTAGTTATTTTTGGTCCCTTTTACAACTTGCTGTAGAAAATAGAGGCGCTGACAGTAAGTGATACTTCCAAGGAGCCTTTCTCATGATTTTAGAAGATGGAATGTACACTATTTCTCTCAAATAGAACAAGCTAATCTGAAAGTACAAATAAGAAATTGAATCTATTTATCGAAAACAGACTTTAAAGATTTGTGAATAACCCAATACAAGTATTTAAAAATACAATGCTTTAAAAAACTGATTTGTAACATTTCTGGTGGAAATGATTATTTCCGAATGCCCTCTGTGATGGGAAGAGGTAGCTACACCCTGTCTGGAGTTCTAGGGACTTAAACTGCCCTCCCTAACATTCCTTTCTCCAGTGAAGAAATACATTAATTTAGAGGTGGAGAATAGTATGAGGGTCTCAAATAGATCTCTATGCCCCAAGAGTTTAAGAATTTTCTTTGATACAATTCATGAACTGCATCTTACTTTTATTTCGATTTTTTTCCCTAACATTTATTGCAATGATTAATAAGTGCTAAGATCCATGAAGGCACTTTGGATTCATTTGCTCATCTAGTCTTCAGCGGGCCTGTATTATGTAAATCTAGTTGTTAGGTACGTTTTATAGGTCAAACCACTAGAATCCATAACTGGCTCTAGCTCCCCAAATAACAAGAGTAAAGCAACTATTGGAAACAAGTCTGTCTGCCTTTGGAACATGCTCGGTTCTGTAAGTAAACAGCATTCATATCAGAAGAGCCTTTAATAATGGGATAATCTGCACACATGGTGGCCAAGTTTAAAGGAACCACAAAGATAGGGAGGGACCCAGGGATTAGCAAGAATGTAAGCCACTAACATGCTCGGGGCTAATGGGGCAAGAGGAATAAAGAATACAGCATAGTTCGAGCTGGAGCTAGGACCAGAGACATCCAGAAAGATCTACACGAGACACAAGAGTGGCACCCAGATCTCTGTTTTCCAACCCTCTGATCTTCTGGCTTTGTTCCCCATTAGCTTCAGTGTACTAGAAACAAGCCGATGAGAGACCTGGGTGATGCAGTCTTTAGGGATCAGCATTTCAGGTCTCAAAGCAGTGCAGAAGGAAAGAGAGTAAGGGATGGGGCAGGTGGCAGGGCAACAAACAAGCACACACACACTACCCAATTGGCTACCTGGACAGCAAAAATAGCCCAGCTTCCAAATGGCAGTTCAGTCTCCGCCTCCCATGCTCCATTTCTAGAGAGTAACTAACTTAGCAAAGAAAAGGCAGCATCCGTAAAACGTCTGACAAGCAACATAAGAAAAACAAAATGATTTTTATATGCATTCTTCCCAGTTTTATAGGATACTTTTAATTTCTTCACGTAAATGAGCTGAGTACATCATGGCATATTTTCTTTAGTGTTTAACTTACAATGTTCCTAAAATCTTAGGTCTTTAAAAAATATTTAAAATATGTTTAAGAAGTAAAAATAATTATGAAATATAACCCTAGAATTAGTACTTGAACTTAATTCACTTATTAAAATACGCGCATGGAAACTTCTTGTTATTTATCTTTTTTTTTTACAATCTAATAACTTGCGACTTCCTTTGCATTGATCATCTTTTAAAATATTTCCATATCCTTAATTTAGTCTCTGGCATCTTTAATGCTACTGATTAACAATAATCAAATTAGGCAGGGATGAAGAACAATCACAGAATGTGTTAACCTGCCATGCGCAACCATTCACAATCACATCCCAGCTCTCAGTTCCACACCCATCCTTTAAGATCTTCACTCACCCGATGTGTCAGCCAGCCTGGGCTCCCTCCGGTATAGAGCTCATGTGATGTGCATTCTGTGCTTTTGCTGCCCTTGATTGAGCTCCAGCTTGAATGCCAATTCTGCATGATCGGAGCTGCCTTGCAACTAGTTTTCCTGTAAATAGTCTCCACGTCTCCCCTACTAACTGCTTGGGTTATCTTAATAAATAAAAACAAATATAGTTATACTGTTTGTTCTCCTAATAGCCTCCTCTGACTATCAAATGCCCACAGGATGAAAAATCTAAGCTCCTTAACTTGTCAAATAACGATTTGCAGTCTGGTTTCAACCCACTTCTCCAGCCTCATCTTTTCCAGTTTCTTTTTTTCCTGTGCCCATTCAAAGAAGACCATGGACTGCTATTTTTCTCTACCTTTGTTCATAAATTGCCTGGATGTTTCATCTTTTCCTTTCCCATTTGGCAAACTTCATCCATCCATCCATCCATCCATCCATCTGTTCATCCATCTAACTTCCTATTAATTTATGTATTCATCCAACTTAATGATTGCTCTAGACTCTATTTTGGGTCAGATAATCTGCTAGGTGCTGGAAATTAAATGGTAAGACAAAAAACATAAATAAATAACTGATGAGCAGAAACAGCCTTTACCAACATGAGCTTTGGCCTACTGATGAGATAGATGTTTATCAAACAACCTCACTTGTGTAATAACAAGCAATGACAAATTTTGTAATCAAAATTTCCATCAAAATCCTTAATAACGTGATCTACCTTTCACTGTTGGTAGTAGTGAGGAGGGGTCCATTAGGAAAGCAATGCTTCAGCTGAGGTGTGAAGATGAGAAGGAAAGTACTTGGCTAAAATAGGAGGAGGAATGAAAAATATACAAAGTAGAGAAAATATACCTGCAAAAATTTTGGAATTGAGGAGAACTTGACATATATGAGAAAAACAGAAGAAAGAAAAACAGAGAGGAGTTATTATTATTATTATTATTATTATTATTATTATTATTTTAGAGCAGAGATAGCTAGTAGGGAAGGGTACAATATTTGAATGAAGAGCAAAGACACACAGGTACAAGGCCACCGGAGGCATTGTGGAGTCTGATGAGGACATTTTTGCTTTATCCCAATACCCATGGGAAGCCACTGTCTGGGCAAAGCCAAAAGTTGATGTGATTGTGTTTGTATTTTATCACTTGCAGATGTGATGCAGATAGAAAACTGGAGAAGGGTCAGAGTGTATTCAGGTCAACTTGTTACAAGGCTATTTCCATAGTCCAGTGAGAGAGGACAGTTCGATGAAGTTGCATAAGGGTAGTAGAAATAAATAGAGAAAAGTATGCAAGATTATCAGATAATTTGGGACAAAATAGAAAGGAGACAAAGAAGGCATGAAGTCATGGACAGCTCGGATTTCTGACACAAGCCCCTAGTAGAAAACATTAAATTTCATTTCCTACATAAATTTTTCTTTGACTTTCATAGAGCAAATTTAAACATCTTTTCCCTGTGCTATTACAAAGATTTATCCATAACCTGCTACTTACCATGCTTAAGAACTTTATGAACTTTACGACTTCTATTTCATTCTTCTTTGGTTTACTGGCACCTCACATATATCAAGCATTCAATAAGGATTTAGTGAATGAATGAATGAATGAATGAATGAATGAAATGTTTATTACATGTCTGGCGTATGCATAATTTTATTAAATTCTCACCTACGTGTTCATAGTATTTATTTGTATCCTTGTTTAACTAAGGCTTAGAGAGATCAAGATACTCAAGTTATACAAGTAGTTTACTGAGTATTGAAATAAAAAAGATATAAAGAGAAAACAATCCTGCTGCAAAAGAGGTCCCAAAGTTATTGAAGACACCACTCTCTCTCTCTTTCTCTCTTCCCCTCTCTCTCTCTTTCCAAATAAAGAAAAGGAAAATGTCCTCCAAAGGTTAATGTTTGATGGAGTGCAAGGATTTTCTCATGTCTCATGCCAGGTTTTGGGTTGGGGTAAGGGTTAGACTTTTCTTTTTTTTTTTTTTTTTTTTTTTTGGTAGGGTTAGACTTTTCTTATCTGATTATGACCAGTCATATTTGGGGAGTGAGGAGTCATTCTAATTGCTGGCACAGCCAACTTACTTCCTCTTGGGAAACATGTTAGCAGTGTTGGCCCTGGACACATTCATCAAGCAGGTCAAGTTTCATAGTCTTTCATTATCTTTTGCTCTCCTGAGTCCAAGCCTACCATGCCAAGGCCTCATGGTTTCCTTTAAATCCTAAGGTTCCTCACTTGATACCTCCAGGAGGTCCCCGTGCTCCTAAATATTTGTCTGTGCTCCCCAAAGGAGCAAAGGATTCTGGGTATGAGTCTCATTCATTTGTAATGACATTTACTTGATAAAGACTAGCTTAATCTGACAAACCAACCATGGCAATATATTAGTGGATATTGTTTAACCTGTGTCGTTTCCATAAGCTGTTCATCAGAACAGATACTGTTAGGGATAGGGAACTGCAGATAGGCTAGTTGTCAAGACATTTTGAGGTCTTGACAATAACAATTAAGTGTATGCATTTGGGTACTGAAACTTCCTTCAGAAAATTGAGATTAAAAAAATATATATATTTTAAAATTGCCTATTCATTCACTGCCTTTTTTGGCATTCAGAATTACTAGGTGTCCAGAACACTGATTAACCCTAAATGGCTTTCAGTTTTCCCCTACGCTTTTTTTTTTTTTTTTAAACATGCATCTTCCCCAGCGCAACAGTGTAAGATTTAGTTTCGTTCATTCTCCTTCAATACTGTATAGGGCTTAATTCATTATTTGAAACCTCCTAAATAGATCCTCAAAAATTATAAGAAATAAAAGAGTGAACTCAGAATTGATAGAGATACAGGTATAGATCTACTGAATCAAAATATATAGTTAGATTACATTTAAAAAAATATTTTTCACACTCCCCACTCCCTGCCTATGAGAATCATCAATCTGTTCTCTGTACCTACAAGATTTTCTTGGTTTTCATTCAGAGAGCATGATGCTTTCAGTTTTGTTCTTTTTTCTCAAGAGTGCTTTGGCTATTTGGAGTTTTCTGTTTTTCCTTACAAATTTTAGAATTATTTTTTGTATCTCTGTGAAAAATGTGATTGGAATTTTGATAGGGATTGCATTGAATCTATAAAAGGCTGTAGGTAGTATGGACATTTTTAGGTAGTGTGGAGATTTTTTCATCTCCTTGGTCAACTATATTCCTAATTATTCATATTTCAATTCTTATATAAACTCAGTGTTATCTGTGATAACAATTAGATCTCTTTAGAGACTGGTGTTTCTGAAAATGCTCAGGATTAAACTTCAGTTTAAACATGGATTAACTATAGGGTGAAAAAAATTGTATAGACTTTACTTATATATTTGGAGAGAAAGAGAGAATGAGCACAACTAGGGGAGAGGCAGAGGGAGAAGGATAAGTAGACTCCTCACTGAGCAGGGAGCCTGAAGCTGGGCTTGGATCCCCGCACCCTGAGACCATGACCTGAGCAGAAGTCACACACCTAACCGACTGAGCTACCCAGGTGCCCCTAGGGTTAAAAGTTTGAAAGAAGCTTTTTTTTAACATGAAAGATTTATAATTAAAATATTTCTATGAAATATAAAATACTTCTATAAAATAGATCCAGAAGAAAAATAAAATACTACCTCCAAACTCTACTTAATAAAAAGTAGAGAGCTTTAGGCAAATGTTCCAAATGACAGATGTTTCTATTTCTTTTCAAAAGTATGGTTTGATTAGACATATAAGACATTAAAGGTGATAGGAAAGCAATAATGTGTCTAGACATAAAAGCGAAGAGATAAAAAATTACAAATCTGAAATTACCTCTAGATCATTTGGCAAAGAGACTTAACAAGATGCTACTGAATATCGAAATTGTACTCTTTAGAGTTTTGGTGGGTTGTTTTTTGAGATTTATAAGGTTTTCAGAAAAAAAATTGTTGAAGTTCTAATGTTTTTATTTCTCCTCTGTAACCCCAAACTATATCCATGATGTATTAACTTCAGTCTCCCCCTCCTAGTAATACAAAAGATTTTGACCCTCTTTCTGTCCAACAAGTAACTTTGTCTTCAAATTTGCATCTTTAGAATTGACCTCTCTACATGCAATTTTCTTAAATACTACTTTTCAATTGCCTTATGATACCACTTTTCAATTGCCTTATGATAATTCATGTATGAAATGACATTCAATTGTTAAATATAATTCTTAGTCAACCATAATTGTTGACTAATTTGCATATAGCTCACCCAATGTGCAAGATGATAATACTTGTTATTATGCTGTATTTCTTCTGAGGAACATTTAAAAAAATATGTTATAGTTTTCAACTGAGGAGCTCAAGTCCTATCACCTTGATCATTCATTTGAGGACCAAAGGAGCCAAAGTCAGCACTTACTGATATCTTACCTCCCCCATGATAGAACCATTGTCTTATTTCATTTTTTCCTATGGGTAGTATTTTCATTTACAAATGGGCTTGCATTTGTCATTTCATTTGCATTTTAATTTGTATTCCTTTTTTTTTTAAAGTGGGAAGCAAATCAACAACTTCAAGTTCTATTGATGTGATTGACAATATAGCAAGATCCTGTTTTTATTTAGTGCCCATCTGTTTTCAGATTGTTAAGAATCAGATTAATTGAATCTTCATATGATTCCTTAGATGTACATAAGGGGCAAGATGTCTTTAAGTTTTATTTAAAGAACTGATTGGTTTCACTTTCTTGTTCAAGGCAAAAGAGAAGTAGAGTGAAAGAGACATGAAGAGTCAGAGAAAGAATTCAGTGTCTCCATTGCCAATATAGAATGCTATGCATTGGGTATGGAATACTCACGACTGAGCAAAAAGTCAGAAGAAAAGCACTCAAAGGGAATAAACTTCAAGAAACTATTTTCATGAGAAATTAAGAATTGTTAACTCGATTTGAAAAGAGAAAAGTGGTAAATATGCCTTTTGATTTACTAACTAGCATAATGTCCTACTTTTTGGGTTTCTATAACTGTCTAAAAGGCCAGAACATTGCATACTTTGCATTTCTGATACCCAGATGGATACTACTCCCTCCTCTCTGTAACAAAATTGGTTTCAGTAATAATTACAGAACAATCAGCAATGATCATCATTTCTTTTATTCATCTTTAGTTTTGGAACAATTGGCATTTAAAGAAAATGTATGTTGATTGAACCAATGTATTTATCCTGGTTGTGACAGTATATAGTTTTGTAAGATGTTGTCTTTGGGGGTACTTGGTGAAAGATACATGGGATCTTTCTGCGTTATTTTATGTCACATGGCTATTGCTTCGTCCAATCAGCATGATGACATTAACGTAATGGATCAGTGTGATATTTGAAGGGATAACCCGGATGTCCAAATCTCATCAGATTACACTAAGAAGGAGGTAAGAGAACTAATTTATCCCTGAGGTAAAACTGTACGTGAATATTTTTGTCATATGAATGCCAACTGTTTCTCATCCTCCTTTCTCATTGAGGTTGAAAAGAATACATTTACCAGATAAAAGGTCTCATGCCAGGAACCTGAGGCTTTATTAATCTTCTCTAGTAATGATACCGCATCCCTCAGTAGATGTAGGGAATTCCTACTCGGTTGAACCTGGTGTTTGTAGTTATTCTCTAGTTTCTACAGGAGTAAGAATAGAAAATTAAGTGGAAATGTGATAGGACCACCACCCCTGCATCTTTTCAGTCTTTAGTTTGGTTCTAATCTCTGCCATTCCCTACTCCTCTATCCTGGGGATACAATATTGGTTTTGATTTACTATCTTGATCAGAAGTGGGAGGCAATTTCAGAGGTTTCCACTTAGCCTTCCCCACAGGAAAGAATCCAATATGAGATTTTTTTATTTTTTTGAATAGCCAACTATATCAATTCTGATTTTAACAGGGAAAAGACCATTGGGGCCCATTGTGAGCTGAACTTTAGTCAGGAATCCATTTATTACTTGGCCTCCATAAGCCTCCACTCAAACAGGGAAGCCCATGATGACATCTGTTTCTCTGGGTATTGTTATCAACTCAGACACTATTAAGTCTTCCTAATGTGTGGTATTTATTCTCTTTCCTTAGTATACAGTCATCTGAATAAACAGCTTTAGAACCATTTGGCATAGAACTGGGGGGAATCATCATTGTATCTTCATTCCAGTAGGAGTTCTACTGGAGACTACCACTAAGGTCAGGGGGTTCTAGATCTGAAAATTGGTGCAGATCTGGAAATTGAACAGGGATCATGGCTTTTTATTAGGATGGTCACCTTCACACTCCTCAGACTCCTCCTTTTCTAATTGCTTGGTTAGGGCAGCCCAGGTGGCCCAGCAGTTTAGGGCTGCCTTTGGCCCAGGACATGATCCTGGAGACCCGGGATTGAGTCCCACGTCAGGCTCCCTGCAAGGAAACTGCTTCTCCCTCTGCCTGTGTCTCTGCCTCTCTCTCTTTCTGTGTCTCTCATGAATAAATAAATAAACCTTAAAAAATTAATAAAAACACACTCTAATTACTTGGTTAAAGATGTTAGACAACAAGCATGTTGGCCTCCCTTGGCAATTCTGGCCCTAGGAACACCATACTCTATTAAACACCTTCCAGCTTCTTGAGCCATTGGCTGTACCTCCTACCTTATTAAATGTTATGGTAGTTGTGGTCTCTTGACTCCTAAAAGTTAAGCAGAGTCACCTGGCCTCTCTCATTATGACATCTCCTCAAACTTATGAATATTAATGAGTCCAGCTCTATGACTGCCTCTCCTATCTCCAGCCCTGGCTGGTGGAAAAGAGCCACCAATGAAATTCTGGTGGCACTCTCACCAGCACATTCCTGCCAGCCTTGGCTAAAGATCTGCCCTCCTGTGGAACAGAGTCCTCTGGTTGGTTTTCTGACCTCATATAATATGTGTATTCCCACAGGACCACTTCATTCAGACTTTTTCCTCCTTCTTCTTCCATTGCTTAGGATGACATTTCTATTTCACTCATGACTAGCTATCACTTTTTCCAGACTTTTAAATGTTACTCTAACATAGAGCTTCCCCCATTATTTGAAGTTCTTACCAAGGTATTAAATCCTCATTTCCTGAGAAAGGACTCCATTTATCCACCCCTAAATTATTGAAGTCATGCTTCACCAGGGTGTAAGCTATAGTCCCTTTAATCAAACATCCTCAAAATCCAGTCCCAGTGTTATTCCTCTGGCTCCTGTCAAAATGTACTAGTTAATTTTTGCAACTCTTTCAATGTAGTATGTTTCTTTCCTCTCTTATGAGGCTTAGGACTTCCCAGGGATGGGATTTAACCCTAGTTTTTGTCCAGCAGCCAGAAGAAGAAGTGGAAATAATTCCTCAGGGGAGTACCATTTGCCTTGCTGTGGAGGGGCTTTAGGACTTTTCCCAGTGCGTGGTAAATGCTAACTAGTAGTAGGGAAGTATGGACAATTTCTGCAAATTCTAAGTTCCCTGGGAGATCTCAAAAGTCAACATCATTAGGGTAGCCAACTAGATGTACCTATTCCATTTTTTTGTGTGTTCCCAGGCTTTCCCAACCATGGACTCAACTTTAGCAGAGCAGATCTACTTTGGCTTAGTATTTAAATACCATTAGGGTCCTGCATCTCTAAATATTAGATCTTCTGTGTCTGCTCTTCTACTTAGTCTTTAACTGCTATTGACAGTGCTCAGTTTCTTATTACCCCTATGCCAGCCATCAAGAGAACTTAGTAGAAAGAAGCCAACTATGTTATCTTTCTAGGCATTGTTTCCTCATAACTTTCAAGTACCTGAATTACCACACCTAGGATAACTTTTCTCTCTCCTAGGTTGCTTACCAGGTCACCTTAGGTCAAGTTTTCAGCAATTGGACTATTACCATTTACTACACACACTCAGAAGCATGTCTTCTTTGCCAGCCAAGTGGTGAGTGAGCCCATTGGAGAACCCCACTATAGTGTCTTTACTTAGAACATTCTCAGCACCACTTGTATTTAGTTTGGGTTCTTTAGGGAACAGACACTAAGATGGGATTAGAAATTCAAGAGATTTATTGGGAGGAAGTTGTTTCTCTTAGAAGAAGGGCAAATGAAATTCAAAAGCAGACATTCTAGGATCCAAGCGTACAGGTAGATACTCATTGGAGCTGTGAGGAAAAGGGTACCAATAAAAGAGAGGCTTTTCCTAAAGAAGGAAACACTATTCTCTGTTGTAATAGGTAGAGGCAATCATAGGAAGAATAAGCAGAATTTGAAGGTGACTGAGCTGGGATATGGACAGCTAGACCCATTAGGAGGGTTTTTAGCCTAAATTGACAGAGACATTCAGGAAGGCAGCAAGAATGCCACCTGCATAAGATTTCTTAATGTGCTGATTAAATGTGTGCCTTGATCGCAGAAAAGCAGTTTTTACATAAAAATATTATACACAAAAAAAAGGAATACCTTTTGAGACAGATAGTTTAAAAAAATATCATCATTGAGTGGGGACTCCCATAGTCTGAGTACATGATTTAGTCTTAATCTGAGTACATGATTTAGTCTATTTTAAAGTACTTATGCTAAGAAAAAGAGACATTATAGGGATGACTATATAGTCATTGTTTAATGGCAAAATTCTGGAATTCTGGTCAAAGAAATAAGACAAGAAAAAATATATGTTCTGAAAATGAAAATAAAATATCTCATTTAACATAATTATCCATTAAAACAACTTCAAAACGATCAATGGGAAATCAATTTAAACCAAATTCAATGCAAAAAATGCTCTAAACCTATAAAGATTCCTCAACACATTATTAAAAATAATAAGAATAGTTTGAAAAATTGCATGGATATGTTTCTGAGTGGATAGTTTCAATATTATAGCTATAGGCATTTTTCAAGTTAAGTTGTACATTCTATGTGATTTAAATATATTCTAATATGGTACTTTTATAACTTGACAAAATTATTTGGAAATTCATCTTAAAAATAAATGAATACAAATAGCATATTGAAAATAAAAATAATAAGGACATTTCTATCCCTACATTTTGCAACATATCATAAAGGCACAGTAACTTAAAAAGTATGGTCTTGTATCTAATATAGACCTATGGGTTAATAGATAAGACTACATATATAGCCAAAAACCAGTCATGAATTTCTCATTTTGATTTTGTTTGTAAAAACAGCATTCCAAATCAGTGGGGAATATACGACATCAATAAAGTGTCCAATGAAACACAACTTAAAAGCAATGGGCTTAAGAGAAATTATTATTCAGAAGCTAGTGTGTCTAAAATGACTAGCATGTTAAGAGTGTAATTAATATCCTTGTTCTAGGAACATCCTGTTTGCCAAGAGCTGAGAGTATTCCTGGAATGTGTAGCTTTCAGATTTAAAACAAAGATGGTCCCAGATAAACTAGAGAAATTTTGTCCTTTTAGATGACGCCAAAATAGGGAATTGAGAGTCAGGGTGTAAAGACCCGATGAGGTAGTCTGTGGGACTAGCAATAGATACCCTCTAACTCCCTATAGGAGTCCTGGGGTCAGAGGGTGAGTAGACAGTTAAATCAGTCAGGGCCTTGTGGGATGAGGAGAGAATACTGGAGTTTACTTCAAGTGTGAATGGCCCCCAGCGGGGGTTTTGAGGGGGGAGTGACTCATGTGCTTCCATATGGTATAAAGAATTTTTCCAGCTGTCACAGGGAGAATAGAGATGCCTCCGTCTTCCTAGACAACAGATTGGGAGGAACTGCACCAAAACATTTCTATGGCTATTTTTGAGTGGTGAAAATTTTGTTTTTCTTTTTAATATTACTTTTTTTGAGTTGAATTTACTGACATTCACTACTATTTTAAATAAAACAATTACTTTTATTTAAAAAATAAGCTTTGTAATATGATCTGAAGAAAAAGAGGAAAAGATGAGGAAAGAGCACATTCTCATTCAATTAAAGGTAAACCTAATAAAAAGTGACTTTTTACCAAAGTTTATAATTCACTTAAGCCCACTGAAGAAAGTGAAAAGACACCCTCCCTTATACAAAATTTTCTTCTGGAGGCCAAACTCCAGTCTTTGATCTGAAATTCAGATTTCATTCACCTGACTATAATGAAAAGGGACAATTTGGATTTAAAGCCAACAAAAGATCAATTTGCTTATATCAGCAAAGAAATGGTTATTATATGGTTTTAATTCGAAGGTTTTGAAATACATCAATAATACCAGGCTTAAAATCTGTATGTATTTTACATCTGAAATAACAAACGTAACTCTCTTTTACCTTGAGCATTCACAAATTCTAAGACTCTAATCCAGATAATAAAAGTAAAAACAAAACAAAATCTTTTCCCCGAGCATAAGCAAAACAGAACAGTCCTTTTATTCTATTGTTGGTGTCTTAGGCAGGCTCATGAGGACTACAATTGATAAAATATTTGGACATAATATTATTAAACATTAAATCTAATAACAAGGACACTTTCTAGGGTTTAGCATTGGAATGTCAATAGCAACGATTTTGTACACCCACACACATGCACGCACACACTCACATATATACGGTTAATTTGTGAAAGTTATTACATTGAAATGATTCAGTAAAAAATGAACCATAAGTGTTTTCAATGTTAATGACCACCGGATTTTTTTTCTTATCCTTATTCATGGATAATGATAGTGTCAGTTGTATCACTCGAAACTATGAAAGATAATGACTAGGTAATTACTTGTTTTTCTGCACACCCATGTCATTACAAATTGGTGAAGTCCACCTCAAATTGTCAGTATCCAGTTCCACTGATCTCTTAGTGAGTTTCTAAAAGCAGGAAGTTACAGTGATGTGCAGTTAATGCTGGTGGCTGCAAATAGACTGCCTACAGGCCTGTTTTTGTAAAGAAAATTTTCAATTAGTGAAAGCCATGGGCACCAGCTTTCAAAAAGAGGAAAAAGAACTTTTCTATAAATCTTTGATCTTTTCTGCTGCATCATGTTTTTCATGAAAGAGACGTACAGCCCTCCTGCTTAAAACGCTTCTACGAAACAATTTTGTCTTCAAGCCAGCGATATTAAAGACTTGGAATCTTTATTCAAATAATGGTGCAGAAATAAGATGTTTAGATCATGTTTCTAAGAGATTCGCTAGATTTAAAATTAGCTAAGAAGTAATAACATAAGTGAAAGGAACCTATTTCATTCACTTTCATTTGAACTGATAATATTAATATTTCATAGATTGGCACTACGTGATTATTCCTTCCTACTCCTTCTCTGTATTGCATCATTTTATGAAACTATTGGTGCTTTTAGAGACTTCCTTGGTTCACAGTCTCCTTTCATGATTCAAATCTCCTTTCAAAAAAGCTGTTTTCAACCTTTGTTCTCTTCCTATGGGGGATAACTTTGTGACAGAAAAGAAGGGAGATTGGGAGATCATGTCACTGTTTCCATTAGTCCTCAATTTGCATACACTCTTATATCTTATTTCTCACTCTCCCATTAAAGAAAATGAATTGGTCCATGCCATGTAGTGGTCCATGTCTATATCCTATCCACGTGTGGACCTTCTAAATGTCCCTAACATTTAAATAGATCTATTTAACATCTAAATAGATGTTAGGGACTGTCATGAGAGAAAAGTAGCCTAAAGTGAATTATAGCTCTAGAGTTTTCGTGAGGAACAGAGTAGAGTAGGGTATACCTGTAGCACTCATTGAGTATGGCGGATCTCAGGCAAATAAAAATGAATGCTTAGTAACTCTGATCACTAGTTAGGTATTTTTTACTTTCTTACCACAAATGTGAGAAAATGTATAAATGCAAATAGTTAAATTTTAATAATAGGAAAATATATTAACAATATTTTATAGATGATAGATAAGAAAAGCTTCAAATATGTGATTATGTAATATAACCACAATTTTAATATCAGCGATTTAGTTTAACTGCTTATAATTTATGCTGAACCCTGTAGAATAATAATAATTATGCATTACTTAAATTTCAGATTAGCTTTGTTGTAAGTCTTTTTTATTTAAGCAGTAAATCACCTATACAGGCTCAACATTCCTGCTTTATCTTTCTGTAATATACGATCAATGTGACATTATAAACAATTATTTTAAAAAGCGTATGGAGAATTTCTATGGAAAGGCAAGAAGAAAAGAAAATGTCTATATAATTTTTAGGGAAGAATAAACTATGACTTTATGCTCTGCCATTTCTATTTCTATTTTCACCTGTTCAAACAAACACAATTTCTTGGGCAATTGTTATACAGCACACATAAGAGATGGAAAATAATATTTTATTGGAATTAAAATTAGTGATAAATTACATTCTAAAAGGTGAAGCTTTAGGTCCAGCCAACATTTCCCAATGTGCATTCTTCAGAAGATACTCTTATAAAATGCTGTGAGAAACTCTACCAAAAGCCTTCTGTGTTCAAATGTGTGCAGGGAATATCATTCCCAACACAGTTAAATATGTTTATGTCAATATGTTAATCTGCATATCTAAAACAGAGATATAACATGCAGCATTACCCAAACTTACTTAAATGTGGTAGGTTTTTCTCATGTATAGCACTCTTGGGTGGTCTGTGGAACAGAATTTGGAGGACGTTGTTTTAGGTCATAATAAACCAGACACAAGTTAAAATGGAAGATCACACTATTTTTGTTTTGTTTTTTGACATCATATCAATCTTATATCTGAATTGATTTATTTAATCTGAATTAAAATTTTATTTAATTATTCATGAGAGACAGAGAGAGAGAGAGAGAGGCAGGGATACAGGCAGAGGGAGAAGCAGGCTCCATGCAGGGAGCCTGATGTGGGACTCGATCCCAGGACTGCAGGGTCATGCCTTGAGCCAAAGGCAGAGACTCAACCACTGAGCCAACCAGGTGCCCCTGTCTCACAGTTTTGTTTATCTTACTAACTTTTTAGGGCCTTTGGTTCCAATTAATGTTTCAAGGGTAAAAAATAGATTAAGTATTCTATTATTGTGTAGGCCCTGAGTGATAGTCTTCATTGTCTTGTCTGGATCCTGCCTTCCACATCAAACATTTTGTCACACTTAACAATAAATCAGTTCAATTCAAAATTATTTTAATTTTTATAGTATTAAATTGTGTTTAGATGAAATATTTAGTAAGACCTCATTTTTAAGAGTGTAATCTTATGTTTCTGAATTTGGATGAGCAATTAACATATGGAAACCTCTTACATGGTGGCATTAAAAAATAAGTGATATGATGTTTTTCCTCTGTGTAGAAAAATGGATTAAATGTCAAGCCTTTCTATTATTTTTTTATAAGTTGAACAAATGCCAAAATCTTTAAAGTATGTTTTCTAGCTATACTATTCATTCATCTCAAATATAAAAATATAAAATCATTATTCTTTTTATTTTAAAATCTAGCCTCTATACCTTATGTTTACTCTGTTCATCTTTAAAATAGAGTGCATACTTACTCTGTTCACCTTAAAAATCTATGGCTTTATGTGAAACCATAAAAAATAATTAGTCGTTGATAAAATATAAAAATGTTTCTGTAACATGTTGCACAATTTCTCATGAAATACTTCATTTTGAAAGCATTTTTGACTTGGTTCCACATCAGCAGTAAATGACAGAGTGCTAGGTGTAGGAGTCTTGGAGAAATAGAAAATTAGCTCTACAAATTAGAGACCAAGAAACCAAGAAAAAAAAAGAAAGAAAGAAAGAAAGAAAGAAAGAAAGAAAGAAAGAAAGAAAGAAAGAAAGAAAGAAAGAAAAGAAAGGAAAGGAAATAAAACAACCATAGATGGATGGCATTACATTGGAAGCAAAGGTGAAAATGTGAACTCTGATAGCCATAAGTAGATAGATTTAGATTATCTTCAATCTTACAGATAAAAAAAGAAAAAGGAGATAATCAAGGGAGATAAACTGGAATTGCGTCACAGTAGATTTGTCAGCATTCCAATTGATCATTTCCTCATTTTCTAAGTGATATCAATGACTGACAAAGTGAGCTAGAAGCCAACACTTGGTGAGCTGGGTGTCAAGCCAGTAGCAAAGTTTCTTTTTAATCCACAAAATGTATTTGGCCTTCATTAGTTCCCAGGAAAAGAAGAAGAAATAAGAAAAACTTAACTGGCACAAAGTGGCTTCATTTAGAAAACACAAATGATTATTCTGCTAAAGCCTTGTCCTATTTGAGTTGAGGCCTTGGTAAGAGGGAAGTTCTTAAAGAGCCATTTTTCATACCAATGTTTGTGAGCACTTTATGCAAAATTATTTTTTTTCCAGCAGGACCATTGGCCAGGAAATACTATATACACTATGTTTGTTTCAGCAAGAATAAGGTCCATCATAATTAATTTTGTATATAATGTATGAACGTTGGGTTCTAAACTGGTGGGACAAATTAAGCCTCTTACCAGAAACTTCTCTAATACAGATTTACCTAATATACCAGGCAGTGACAAAGACTAACTGCATTTAGAATATGTATATATTTAGAGTATTTAGCCATATATATGAAAATTCATCTGCTTTGTAGCTCTGAGATTCTCAACTCTTTGCTGAACATTATTTTCATTGCTCTGATTACATATACAAAGTTGGGTAATTCAGAAAAATTACAAATCCAATAAATACCTGCTTTTCAGTAATTTTTAAAACAAGTGAAGATAATCCTATATAAAATTGTTACTTTGTTTATTTTTAATCCTTCCTAAATGCATAGGTTTTAGCCAGAATCAATGATTTCAGGCTTTAAAAAAGTAAACGGTCCAGAAATGTTTTCACTAAAATTGGGAGATACTCTTCAACCTTAACATTGTACTGATTTTTATTGGTGTTTGATATATCCATGCCACTAAAATATTTATCTATAATTTTAAATACCCAGATAAGTACTAGAGTAAAATCAATTTTAAGGAAGCACATATTTAGGCTATGGCTTTGGAGATATCCAGACATTGACCAAATTTATTGGATGTGAGGAGGACTGGTGACTATGGTTCCCAGGAGACATTTTCTCCAATTCTAAAGTCTTTTTTGAAGCTCTGTTAACTACACATTTTTCAGTACTCATCTGATTAGAAGTCATATTCATGTTATATAATAATTTTCCAATAAGAAAATATAATTCATTTTCTTAGACATAATACTTTCATTTAGTGGGTGCCTATTAGGAACCGACAATGTGACAGGTGCTTTTATGTCTATCACATTATTGAAGGCTTGACAATGACCCTCAAAAATGGACAGTTTTGTTTCTTAGATAGGAAGAGTGAGAACGGGTGAGGAATTTATTTAGTTAACTGCAGAATGAAAGTTTACGGCTGCTACTGGCTGATGTGAAGGCCCATCTTAACGTTATCTACTGCTGTGTAGATTCATGTAAAATATTAATAAAAAAATACACTTTTTAAAGTAACATGTTGTCAGTGGGATGGTTAGTTGAATGGTAGTAGACTTTTGACAACATGCTTCATCCGTCCACTCTCTTCTTTCTTTTCCCAACCTTTGCCTAAATACAAAATTTAGCATATTTAATACTTAGCGCTCGTTTAAAATTTACTTTGTCATAACTATTTGTTAATTTGGACTTCACAAAGGTAACTTGGAATGAATGATAGAACACTGTAGAATAACCAATAGCATTCTTTAATTTAGACTTTATAAACTCATTGAAGGTGAAAGAACTAACACTAAAGAAGATCATCTGTATAGAAAAACTATATATTTATTCCATGTGTAATTACAAACAACAATCCACAAATATCAGATAAACTAGCTTTTTGTATTAACTTTCAATCCTTTTAACCAAGGATATAGCAAAACAAATAAGCAAGCAAAACAAAACAAACCATTTTCTCTCTTTGGCTCAGAAATAAAAATTTTATAATGTATATTCTGCTCTTTTTATTCTCTCTTAACACCTATTTCATCTATACTATGACCCTAGGTTTCTTAAACTGTGGTAATCAGTGTTAGTTGGAAAATGTAGTATATTTCCTGTGTTGTGATATCCAAAGTTCTCCATTATTTTAAGTATGAAGTTCTTCCTCCCAATAGGTTATACAAAAATACCTATTAATAGTTATTAATTCAGTACACTGGCTTTTTGGTTTGAGTAGCCCAGGTATTCCCTAAATCTCTCTTGTTTTTCCTCTGGTTCCTCTTGTTGTTTTGCCCTATGGCAAAAATGGAAGGATCACTTGAGGGTAATTTAGGATGTGCTGGGAATAAACACCTCTTATTCATACCTGGTCCAAAAGAATTTCCGTCTTATGGAGAAGTAACAGATGCTCTGGGTGTTCCTTTGTGCACTTTTACCCCCTCTGATGGCACTGATATGTAAAGTTGTATTTGCTAAAGCTAATCTTTTTTTTTTTTTATTATTATTGGCATCTTATACACCCTGACTATTTAATTTCTGTGGCATTCCAAAGAATGTCTGAGGTTTGTTTACCATGGCTCTGACATCAATTCATGGAAGGTGCCAAACTGTGTTTAGCCTTAGGTGGTGGATCAGATATAAACCCTCCAGAGCCTCTTTGACAGTTCAATTTATTTCATAGTGGTCAGGAATCTCGATCCAGCACTCTTACAAATAATTGTCTTTCTTTTCAGCTTTCTTTTCTCTTTTTTTCTTTTTAAGTTCTCAATGTTTTACTGGAAACTTCTTGATATGGTGGAGAAAGTAGAATTAAAATCAAGAGAAATGAGAGTTCTAGCTGAGGCCAGTCCCTCCAGTCCCTCCTGCAGAGGTCACAGACTGAAAGGAATCCTGACTCAAGGTTATAAATAGAATGACTTAAGAATAGCTTCATTGGCCTTGTTTCTAATTCCTCCTGCAACCTGCCAGCTTTACCAGTGCATGGTTGATTTAAAGATATGGATGAAAGCCAACTGGCCCACAATCAATCTACACGAGAAAAAGGTGATATTGCAATTTAAAAGGAGAGGCAGATGTGATTTAAGAACCCTTGAAGAGAATTGTTTGCCCTTAAACCACAGAGGTTCTTAATCCTGAGATGTTACTAAATCATTAGCACCTAGAGTCAGATTTAAGAAAATTTTAACAGTGAGCCATAGGACAATACTGAATTGAAGATGGGACCATCAATGTGAGTTCTATTAAACCATGATGACATGAATATATGAGCAAATTCATTAATCTTATAGGAAGTGAACACACCCAATCAGAAGAATTTTAATTAAATCACTTTAATGGTAGAATTAAAAAAAAAAAAAACACCTTGAAATGAAGCCTGGGGAAGATTTCCCTTCAATAATAAGCAACCAATATTTACTGGGCAGCTACTAAGAACCAGATTTTAGTATTTAGCAAAAAGATATTAAGTGTACTTTCACAGAGCATACAGTCTAAATCTCTGCTATCCAATAGAAATTTCTGCTGTGATGAAAATGTTTTTTAACTTCACTGTCCAATAGAGTAGGAACTAGCCATATTCAGTTATGGACAAAGATTCTCTCTTTGACCAAACTCTACTTAGGCTCCCCCAAATGTTTCAAATAGGCCTTGACTTTTGGACTTCTATGTTTGTCTCTGTGTTGTTCAATTTTAGCAAGAATCCTACCAAGTCATTTAGCTAGAATCTCTCATCTTCCATATCTGATTGCCCTTATTATCTTAGTGGGTTCTTCATCCTCTACCAAACCGCAAGTGAGATTTGATCCCTCTGGCTTGTCTTAGGTAAGAATCCTATTAGGTCAAGGTAGCCAGAATTCCCTGGTAGGTCAGTTGTTTCCTCTTTCCATCGAATCCCCACCCTGATCCTTGGCTATAAATTTCCATTTGCTCATATTATATTCAGAATTGAGCCCTACGCTATACTGAGATTTCTCTTCCCCTATTGCAACAATCCTGATCGAAATCTTCTAATCAATTTACTTCCTCTGATTTTTCCTTAGCACTATTGAGCACTTAAATGTGGCTAGTATGACTGAGGAAATTATATTTTAAAAATTTGTAGGTCAGCTAAGTTTCTGTAGTGATACATGAGTAGTGACTACCACATTAGTTAACATAAACCTAGACAAACAATAATCTAATCATTAAAATCATATAATTTTAAATTGTGGCAATTATTCTAAAGGAAAAGTAATATGAAAGATACAATTAAGCAGGGGCTTTACCAGCCAAATTGTGACAGTCAGGACAGGTTTTCCTGAGGAAATCAACATTTCAGCTAAGAGCTGAAAAATGAGTAGAAACAAACTGGAGAACAGAAATGGGAAGTTGGTGGAAGTAAAGTGAGCAAGACAATGAGGAAAGGGGAGTGCCTTTAGAATGAAAAATATCAATGAGTAAATTACAAATTTATTTCACTACTCTGTTTAAATCATCTCAACAGCTCAATGTAGAGGAGTGATGAGTAGGCTGGAGAAGTGGGGTTCAGTTCATGTAGAACCTTCTAGATAATGATAAACATGTTTGTCTTGGTAATAAAAAAATTGAAAAGCTATTGAAGATTTTTTAAAGATTTATTTACTTATTTTAGAGAAAGAGAGTATGCATATGGAGGAACTGGGAGGGAGTACGGAGGGAGAGACTCTCAAGCAGGCTCCATGCCCACTGCAGAGCCCAATATGGGGCTCAATTTCACTACCTTGAGTTCATGACCTGAGCTGAAACTAAGAGTTGGTTGCTCTGAGTCACTCAGGTGTTCCTATTGAAGATTTTTGAGTAAATAATCACATTTGTGTTTTCACAAGATCATTCTAGTTCTGTGGAGAGCAAAGATTAGAGGAATAAGAGTGGATGAAGAGAAGAATGTTTGAGGCTATGGAGGCTATGGAGGCTATATCATATCCAGACAAGATATGATAGGAGCTGGACCGGGGACATGGCTGTAGAGATGTATAGCTGTGAATGTGAGTTGGGGGTTTTAGAAAGTGAAAATGATAGAACCTAATAAAATATTGGATCTAGGGTGAGAAAAAGGCAAGTATCACAATGCCTGGAGCTCTGACTCACATGACTGGATGGATGCCAGGGTCACTCACTAATAAAAGAAACTAGAGGATAATCAAATCTGGATATAAAGATGATAATATCAATTCATGACTCAGTGAGTTTGCGATGTCTTTGTGACATTTAAAAGAGACATTCAAATGGATATACAACTAGAGAGAACAGAAGATATTTCTGGTTAAGAAATATAAACTTGAAAAAAAAAAGAAATATAAACTTGAGGGTCACGGGTGTGTCAATCAAAATAATTATGGGCAAAAAAGTGGATTTGTGGAGTGAAAGGAAAAAGTAGGAAGGAAAAGGGTCTAGGATTGAGCTATATGTGATTCCAATATTTCATTTATTTTCTATATTGATTTAATGTTATAATTTTTCTTTTTTGTCTCTCGGTCATCTCTTGGAATACCTAATTCTATGCTCTCAATTTACTCTGACTCATTTACTCCCACAGTAGAACATATAGAACGTGATTAACCTAGGGGAACTTCCTTCATGTAGATGCAAAACTTCTACATATCTTCCCCCTCTCTTTTTAAACTTCCAGCCAAAATTCCTATTCCCTAGAGATATGTTACATAAAGTTTTTGCAAGAAATATGTGTTAACCCAAATACATCTCGTTATTTGAATATAAGAAAGCAATTCTTCTTATTAAATTTCTGGAAGGAGAATAAACAACCTTATCATCTTTGAGGACTACTCCTTCCACTAGTCCCAACATGTCCCCCAAGCTATGTTCTCTCCCCTCAATACCCAATTAACACTATTTTGTATCCATTGAGGCAATGGTGATCAATACCTAGGCATCTCCTTTTAGCAGTCCTTCCCCATGTACCAACGCATCCAGCAGCAGATCCACCAGCCAAAATAAGAAATACTTCTGTCACCTATCTAAGCTATTTTGGGGATGCAAATGTTTGGTATAAGCTCTTCCTGGTGAGTTGCAGGAGGAAAGCGAATATAGCGCTTTGGAGTTGCGTTAAAATTCATGTTCCTTGAGCTTCAGCCTGCTTCCTCAGAACCAATCACACCTTTGGAAAAAGGAGTCTGAAAGTCCTTGGGAATTCTGTGGCCAAACAGCAAATGAATAATATGTTTCATAACTTAGAATTATAAAAGAATTAGGCAAAATTATAAAGAATTACAAAAGAATCTTATAATTTGTCATTTTGATAAGCATAACTTGTGAGTAAAGATTTCAACAAGAACAATAGTTTCTAAAAAAAATAGTTTCTGTATGTGTATTTTCTATATGTACACATATGTGGTATGTGTGTAGACGTAGAAGTGTGTATAGGTACATAGACTTATACGTCTATATGCATGCATATAGACATTTATGTTTATTTAGGCGTGTGTGTACATAATGTACACACATACACATACATGAAATCTACAATATGCCCACATGTGCATAATTATATTATGTTATGTGGTATTTATATAAACATGATGATATCTACATATATGCATATGTTAATATACACATATTCATCCGTATGTATCCATATGTATACACACACACACATTAAATCAGTTAGAAAACTAACTACTAGAAAACTTAGCGGCTTAAAACGATAACTCATTTATTTAGTCTACGACTGCATTTGACAGTTTGTGCTGGGTTCAGCTGGGTGATTTTCTGGTCTCTGTTAGACTCCCTCTGCAGTCAGTGCTATGTCAGTGGGAAGTTAGCTGATTGTTGGCTAGGCCGTGTAGCTCCTCTCCGTGCAGTCTTCCATCCTCTAAGAGGCTACCTGTGTCTTATTCATATTGAAATACCAGGGTCCTCCGAGCAAGAGGAAGTGTGCATGGTCTCTTAAAGCCCAAGCTTAAAACATGAAACAGCTTTGCTTCTCCCAACTTCTATTTGTCATAGGAAGTTACTATGCCAGATATGATTCCAAGGGGTGGAAAATACATTGGAAAGGAAAAATTCTGTGTCCATTTTTTTGAAATATATATGACATACTTTTAAAATAAAATCTTTTTTTGCTGGTAACTCCCTAAATTTTTTGTATGTTCAATACCCAGGTCATTGTTTGCAGTTTCCGATCTCTCCCTTCACCTTTTATATAAGCTGGATTTGGTCTTCATTTTTATGGGGCAAGACCATTTCTGTGTGAGTTTCCTTGTTTTATGCTTCACAGATTGCAGATTCATCAGGCAACCATTGCTGCCTTCAGGAAACTTCCATCACATGCTGCGTGCATTTTTAGCATCATTATACACCTGTTGCATTGCTATTAGCTCTCTTATTCTTTTTTTAATTTTTTTAAAAATTTATTTATGATAGTCACACAGAGAGAGAGAGAGAGAGAAAGAGGCAGACACAGGAGGAGGTAGAAGCAGGCTGCATGCACCGGGAGCCCAACGTGGGACTCGATCCCGGGTCTCCAGGATTGCACCCTGGGCCAAAGGCAGGCGCCAAACCGCTGCACCACCCAGGGATCCCCTAGCTCTCTTATTCTTATGGGACCTCTTGGGGACACTTTGTCTTACTCATATTTGTAGTCTTTGCCCTTGTAACTGTGCCTGGCCAAAGTCAATATTGATGATAATTACATGAAGAATTGCATAAATGGATGTTCTAGAGCTTAACAAATGCTTTTTAAGAAAGACTTAATAAGGGTGCTTGGGTCATTCAGTCAGCTAAGGAGCTGACTCTTAGTTTTTGCTCAGGTCAAGATCTCAAGGTCCCAAAATGGAACTTCATGCTCATTTCATTGAGTTCTGCGCTCAGTGGGGAGCCCACTTGAGGATTCTCTCTCTCCTTCTCCCCCTGCTCACTCTCTCTCTCTCTCTAAAATAAATAAATATTTTTTAAAAAAGAATTGTTATTTATAGTAAAGAAAAATATAAATCATTTTTTCAGAAATTATAATATTTTATCATGTTTACTATGCAAGCAAAAATTTTAAAGGGAAAAGCATAAATTTAACATGTCCTCTTATCTCAGCCTTTCCCCTAGACCTACTGAACTTACTGTTGACCCATCTAGATTTTCCCCTGAACTGTGCATTTTTCAGTAATAAACCAGCTTTTAGTTAAAACCATGGAGCTTTCTTTGGTGGTATCATGAGATGATTAAGTGGCCATATATCCAATTTGCCTGGGATGCACTGTGTAAAGCTCCTGTTTTCTTGGTGTATTATTAATGCCCTCTTTTATTCCAAAATTGTTCTGGCCTGGGCCACAAATTATATGATTACCTTAAATATAGCCCATGCTTTGAATGTAATGCCAGTAAAAGCCTGGAAATAATCCCCATTGTATTGAAAGTATACATAACTATTCCAACTGGAACAAGTCACCTAACCTCACTATACCATTTTCTCATTGCTATTTAAGAATCACTGATTATAGACCTCAGAAAGGATGAGAAAGTACATGAAGCACTTCAACTGCAGTTTCCCAGCAAATTGTGTATAAACAAATTCTTTTGTGTTATGGATACCATAACCAATAAATATTTTATTAAGTAAATGGGAAACTTCCCCAGAGATTATGACAAAACCATTGGGTTAAAATGCATGATAGAGATGGCATTAAACCTTTTACCTAGGGAGAGGGACCTCTTTAGCCTTTCTACACTTGTGCCTTCTTCACTTTCACAGCTGACCTAGAGTGACAGATTCTCTGTGTTCCTAATGGAGATGAGCTTTGGGAATAAGCTACTTAATCGTGGCATGTGATAGTAATGGTAAGTCCCAGGGGTACATCCTAAAGGCAAAAGAATAAGTGCAACCACATAGTGTGTGTTGATTTTATATTTAAAACTCTATTTCTACAGATAGTCTATGCCTTAAATAACATAAGCATTACCCACCTAAGTTAGTATTTTGGTTTTAGAGACATTAGTAAAATTTCTTTAAAATCAAAGAAAAGTCAAGCTATTCAACATATAGGTGATGCACTTGTCACCTTTGTAAATCGTGATACGCTCTGTGATACGCTCTTCTCTCTAAACATTCAAGTCTGCACAGACAGGTCTTCTGACAGAACTAGCAGGCCAAATCTTTATAACATTTTCAAACTCTTTTGTAGTGATTTCCACCATAGAATGATACTTTTTGGATAAATATATATCAAGCTACTTCTTTTCTTGTTAAAGCGTAATACAGATTTCCCGTATTGAGGAAATGCTTTCCAGAATGAGAAAAAATGTGACTTTTAGATGAATCTTGAAGAAATGATAGAATTTGGACCTGTGGAATTAGAAGCAATAGTGAGCAAAGAGATCTATGAAAGTATATTTCAAACTGCTTCTTCATTAAACTAACAATTTTGCCAAAATGTTTGTTTTCCTTATAAACCCGTGATTTTTGTGGCTGCTAAGTTTTTAATTTCCATCCTTCCTTCCTTCTCTGACCCTCCTCCTCCCCCTCCTCCGTCTCTCTCTCTCCTCTCTCTCTCTTCCCTTCCTTTCTCTTTCCTTCTGTCTCTCTTCCCCCCCCCCTTCCTTCTAGCTTTCTCCCTCCTCTCTTTCCTTCTCTCTCTCTTTCTTCCATGCTTCAGACTTTGAGTGAACCTATTCAGGAGCCAATCTGACAGTGCCCGGGTCAGGTATGGATACAGATTCTGGGTGGGAAATAATAACCTATGACAAGGAAATGCAGTGTTGCAATTGCATTGCAACAAATGACATGCTTTCTTGGAAAACCTTCCCTAGAACCAAATGTATGGCTTTGACATTCAGAAATAGATGCAGATGATTCACAGCTTACAGGTTAGGCAGCTTATCACCATACATAATCAGTATTTTAGCTTCTCTAATCCTTTTGAGTATAGACTTCACCTTCATGATTTTCATGCCAAGCTTTTCCCAGCAGAGGTAACATGCAGGGGCGTCATGGTCTCATGCCTATGGACTAGATATCATTTGTAGCCACAGCTAGAAAGAAAGAAAGAAAGAAAGAAAGAAAGAAAGAAAGAAAGAAAGAAAGAAAGAAAGAAAGAAAGAAAGAAAGAAAGAAAGAAAGAAAGAAAGAAAGAAAGAAAGAGAAAGAAAGAAAGAAAGAAAGAAAGAAAGAAAGAAAGAAAGAAAGAAAGAAAGAAAGAGGAAGAAAGAAATAAGGAAAGAAAGGAAGAAAGAAAGAAAAAATAAATAATAATAATAATAACTTTGAAAGTACTAAATTGTCTTTTATCCTCAACAATTATAATGATTCTTTCCTCTTTTTAACATTGAATGAATAATATTCCTTTTGTTTTGATGGCCTTGATCAGGCACTTTTGGTCCCAATATTTTTTAAAAAGTGATATTCCTAACTAATACTTGGACACTTTAAATAAGGAAACATTTGAGAACTGAAATGAGTCCAGCTCAGTTTGCTCCAGATCTGTAGTGTTGTATTTCTGTCTATGCCTGGCCAGTGACTGCTTCCCTTTCTTCCCCTTCCCTTACTTTCAAATCACTGCAAGAAATAGTAAAATCCACTCATGCAAGAACATATAAATATGTGTGTCCTTACAGTTGCTAGCTTCTAAATTTGAACTTTATGTCTTCCTTGTGTTTGTTGTCATTTTTCCCTAAACTCTGCTTTGAGTTGAAGAAAATTCAAGTCGTTGAAACGCAGGAGAAAAAGAAAATGTTTTAATGTTGAGAATGGTTTTAAAAATCCATTTTAGGGAAGTATCTATCAGCTCTCATTTTACTCTGAAACACTTTCTACATTCCCTAGCTTTTCTTGTGTCTGTTTGCCAGCAGCAAAACAGTAGGTATTTTTATTTATCAATAAGTGTGAAACTGTACACACAAGGTGTCCGTGCATTTTTTGTTCTTCTTTTCTTTTTAGCATCCATTAACTAACTCTCTGTGAATGTTTATTGGAGGAAAAGGATTGAAGAACATGTCAGTTAAGTAACATAAAAACTAAATACTAGGCAATTCAGTTCCTCTCAATTTCTAGACTAATTTCCCTTAGTCACCCTCTCGATTCTAATCATGCCAGGAGAAGCAGGGACGAAGAACAGAGAACTCTCTTTTCCTTCCCAGAGAGAAGCTACTATTCTCTTGTAACCACTACAAAAGAGAAAAGCTGAGTGGGTTCAATCTACTGCCACTACCTTTATTCATTCATTTACTTATTCTTTAATTCATTTACTCATTGAGTCTCATATTTCTTTGCTAAATATGTTCTGGGCACTACAGGTAGAGCAGTGATCAAGACAGACATGAAGCTTACAATTTAGGGGAGGTGGAGACAGATAGCAAGCATTTTATCAAATATATTCATTGTAAGTATTAAGAAAACAATGAAATTCAGATTCTGGCCATGAATCTATATTAATACTTGATCAGGAGCTGTACGAAGATCTGGGGAAAATGCCTGACCAGCAGCAAGAGAGCTGGGCAATGGCCCTTACTAAAGATGAAGTTTGGTTTGTTCAAGAAAGAGCAGGAAGGTTGTATCACTGGAAAGGTGTCACCAAAAGGCCGTGGAGGGAAGAGCAACTGGTGTTAGACAGGACTTTGTGATGTCTTGAAGCTGTGACACTTCACTGAAAACCTTTAGAGAGTTTTAATAAGGGCGATGACATGAACTCATATATGTTTTGAAAACACCAGCTCTGGGACTGGGTAGAGAGGAATTAGAGAGTGACATGGGCATCCTGAAGGAAGGACTCACTCTCTGATTGGTTTAGTTCAGATGATAAGCACCTTAATCTAATTTAAATCTTTAAAATATACACATGAAATGTATATACCCAGCCAGGCATGGTGTTCTGAATTAACAGCCACGAGACACTGCATCTTATAATTTCAACATTGTTGTTACGTAAAATAGATTTGAAAATTCTTTGGGGAAGAGATTGGGACTGTAGTGGACCACTTAGTACCTTGAATGATAGCCCCTTTAATTGCTGTTATTAGCAAATTTGATTTTTAAAGAACAGAATAAAGATGTCTGGAGTGTCAAATAGCAAATATATATATATATATATATATATATATATATATATATATATATATATATAGGCAGAAAACATCTATTTTGGCCAGAACATGACTAAGATGACTAAGATGCTTTTGCAAAAATGAATTGCAAAAAAAGAGTTTTAAGCAACTGTAACACCTTTGGGACAGATGATCTCTTCTACACCTAGAAGGTAACAGTTTCTGTCACTTCTGAAGTTGTAGTAGAATTTAATCTCTACCTCCCATAGGCAACGAACTACTGTGGTGTGGGGTCTTAGCTGTATCCTCACTTCATCTTCCTGAAGAGACTGGCAACTGTTGAGAGCAGATTCGTGTTTCTTAAACAATTTGTGTCAGTTGGCCCAGGGAAATCGGCATTTGGATAAATAACTGTTGGGCTTTACCTTCCCAAATCCCACTTTGGCTTATCTTGATAACAGTGTCGTTGACAACTTTAGCCTGGCCTAGCC
The DNA here is from genome assembly GCF_011100685.1 of Canis lupus familiaris. NCBI lineage: Eukaryota > Metazoa > Chordata > Mammalia > Carnivora > Canidae > Canis > Canis lupus. The sequence continues at coordinate 49,122,321 of NC_049240.1, forward strand.
ATGGGATCTGGAAAAGCCCTGTTGGTTGGTACTGTAACTCCCAGCTTACCAGCTGGTGGGGCATGAAGAAAATCCATTGGAACGTGCAAGTGGATGGGGCCAAGCTTGAAAGATCAGAAATAATTTATTTGCCTTCCTTCCATATCTATTACTTAAAAAAAAAAAAAGGATTTTATTTATTTGACAGAGAGAGAGCTTGAGAGATTGGCATAAGGAGAGAGAGAAGCAGGCTCCCTGCTCAGCAGGAACTCAATCCCAGGATCCTGAGATCATGACTTGAGCTGAAGGCAGATGCTTACCTGATTGAGCCACGTGCATGTCCCTCTATTACTTTCTTTTAGACGCTTATAAGTTATCTATTTTATCTCCGTTATGTTGGTTTCTTTCATTCTTCAAAATTTCTTAGTATATTTTAAGTTAGATCTACCTTGCCATGACCACTTTGTAACTTAGTCTTTGTTTATGAGATGATTTTGTCTTTTTCCTAAATTTTTTTATGGCTTAAGTTAACTCTAGCCTTATATCTTTAGTTTTACCATCGTTTCTATTCTGAATTTTAAGTTCTTGATTTGGTATGGGCTTCAAACCATATTTGCTTAGTTTATGTTGGTTTATTGAATTATAGTTTTCTTTGGTTTCGCGGTTAACACTTTCATTAGTATCAGTTGAATAATTTTGATGATCACTTTCTGTTTCTTTTTTCCTCTCTTCTCAATTTGCACCAGTGTTTGTGTCCACTTTGTTGTTGTTGTTCATTCTCAAATGTCCTAGAGTTTCCAAAAGGAATATAGGTGAAATATGGAAAGTGGAAAGTGGGAAAGAGGTTTGAGCAGTTTGCTGTCTCTTACCTTAGATGGACTCTTCTTTCAAAAACTCCACCTATTGGAAATGAGTTGGTGAAGTCTCTGATTCTATCACCTACTTTGGGTTTTTTTGTTTCTATCAGACACTCAAATGATTATTACTTTCTTTCTTTCTTTTTTTTTTCTTTCTTCAACAAATCTGCAATGTATTTCATCCTCTTCCATATGCTTTGGGAGCTCATCTTCTTACAGTTACCACCTCGGGGCCCATGTTGTTTCAGTTTCCCTCCTTGGGAAGCAGTGAGAATTCTAATCCATAACATGTTTCAGGTCTGTTCCTGCTTTTAGTATTTCTCACTAAGCAGCGGACCTACTCATTCTGTAGGTGAAGTCATCTGAGCTGTGTGACCCCTGTGCTTGTAATCTGTTCATAAACCTGATTCAGCACTGCAGGGTATCTGAGATTAACATGGGATCCAGGTATTTATTTTTGCACTTGCCTATAAATAGAGGTTTCTGCATTCTTTGCTTATGCTTATTTGTGGTTTTATTTGTTCTCCTTTTAAAACTATATGGTTTGTGGAAGATTTGGGGATATATGTTGAGATACCCACCTGGATTAAGTCAGTCACAGGGACCAGCAGTACAGGAAATCTTAAAGTCATGTAAGTAATCATTCTATCATTCATTGCTTCTCGTTCACAGCAGGACTCCCAACTCACCTGTTTCACGTGGGTGGAAATCCAAGAGACTTCCTTTATTGTTCCCATCACCTACAAGCGACCTGATTCTATGAGCAGATATAGGCATGGCTTTAACATTCACCTTCAAGGGAGCACTAGTTATTTCTACTAATTCTTTCATGGCTCAATATATGTGCTAGTTCCTGTCACAGAATGTGTTCCAACAGATCTTGTACTATAAAAATCACACTTTTGAGCCAATTATCCATGTTGAAAAACTCTTCTAAGTGGGTTTAAATCAATGATACCTACCTATAAATGACTCCATAGCTTTATGCGCCATCACCATTGCTAAGCAACTAAGTGAATCAAATATAATGATATTGTAATGCAGGAATTCTAAGTCTAAGGAGGCGACAACTGTGTAGTGCACAGAACATGGGCTTTGGCATCAGAGTGATTTGTTTCAGATTAGTTTTGGTACTTTTTAAGCTCTTCCTAAATTACACTGTCTCAGTTTTCATTTTTAGTTGTAAAGCAGATATAATAATACCCAACTCATGGAGGAGGTGTCATATTTAAATGAGATAATATATTGAAAGCACCTAGCAAAATGTTAGAAAACGGACATGCAAAAAAAAATTATACTTTCTTCATCCCTTAGGAGACACTGAAATTGTCTATAAAGGGCCATGATGTCACCCTTGCTTCTCTGGTTCTAGCTATCCTTTGATTTATCCAAATGTGCATCTTTCTTACCTGAGAATTGGTGATCACTGTGGTTAAAATGGAATATTTAAGAATTCACAAACATGGGTATTGTGGTAATTGACTATTTAATGCTGAAAGATTGTTATTTCCATCTTCAAACTGGGGAAATGTGCTTTTAAAAAGGGAGGGGGGAATTAGCTCCCAACTCTGGTTGCTGGGGGAGTTCCAATTCTTGTGTTCTCTGTGAATTAAGTTTTTATTCACTGGAAAGGTATTTTCTAAAAGCTCATGATTACATGCACAAAGGTATAATACTATAAATGTAGAAATTCTGAATTAAACAAATGTAATAGAAGCTGCTGGTGGGATTTATGGTTCCCAATAACTATCTGAGAATCTCTTCACAGATTGCTTCTTTATATTGTGAAATGAATAGGATTTTATATCTGAAGAAACAAATCTGCACATTAAAAAATCAATGTTTCTCATGATACACACTTGGTATTATTTCTGGGAATACTACAGCTGGCATAACCTAGTTAAAATAGTATAATTTACTTGACTACATACATAGTCTTTTTGGATCAAAACTGCCACTTACAACGTGCAAAGAGGAACAATGATCTTTCTGCTTTTGCAACCACCAAAAGAGTTTTTTTTTTTTTTTTTTTTTTGCTCTACTCCCCCTCAAAGCCCTGATGCGTAATCCTTTCTCTAGTCACCTGAATGTCTCAGCTTTGAAAAATAAAAAGATGGGGAGAGAATGAAGGAGAAGGGAGGTATAAAGCACGTTCTGTCACAGAATCTCTACTGAAAAATCCTCAACAAGCAGAATGGATTGAAAAATTCAAGCATGACTAAAAAGTACATTCCCCACTAGTCAGTAGATTTTGCTTCCTATTTGTCACTGCCACCTTGGAGAGCGGTGAGCATTAATAATGCATGGGTGCTAGGAATGTATTAGCAACTAACCTTGCGAAGAAAATCAGCTGGGGACCCAGAAGAGCTGTAAAATGAAAGAGAGAGAGACAAAAAGGCAGAGTGAGTATGCACACATGCTCTGAAGTATCCTTCTTATTTATTGAAGAGATTCGGGAGCAGTATTAGGTGTGTGGCAACTTTTTTTTTTTTTTTTTTTTTTTTGTAAAGGAAAGGTAGAAATCCTTGGAATGGGGCCATAATTGAGTTCACTGACCAAATTCACAAACTTCCCCAACCCCATCAAATGCATTACTTACTTTTGGATCACATAAATACCCCTGAGACATTAGTGTGTTTATACGCTTAGGCAAATAAGAAGTTGAGTAAATAACTTCTTGGACATCTTTCTTAAAGAAACATCGGCAAGTGAATTTCTTAAATACGTTATATGTGATTTCAGATCTACTTTACAATGCAGTATGCGTTACAGATAGATTTACTGTGAATTTGTGAATGTCAATTCTGATTCCAGAATTCCCACAAAACAAACAAGCAAGCAAACAAATATCTAGAGGCATACTGGCTAGGAATAGTAAGATTGCTCGAGTTTCAGAAGGAAATTTTAATTTTGTAAATTTGCATTTCTTTTCTTTAAATTATTATTTTTCAACATTATATTTATTTTTTGAGATTTTATTTATTTATTTGACAGAGAAAGTGCGCAAGCAGAGGAAGAGGGAGAAGCACATTTGTCGATAAGCAGGGAAACCTGAACCAGGGCTCAGTCCCAGGACCCCGAGATCATGACCTGAGCCGGAGAGTGACACTTAACTGACAGAGCCACCCAGGCGCCCCTATTTTTCAACCATTTCAAATAGTCACCAAACCAGTTCCTTTGTGTAATTATAACTTATCTGTGAGAATGCCACCACATGACCACTTAGCTCTCTTGTTTCAGTGCTTCAGATATTATGGGAGACTGCACTCCAGAAGGGGCCCCATGTTCAATCCTTTCCATACTCTATTTACCCCACTATTGCTCCACTGAGTATCTCCTAATTCCATACCTGACCCGCAATAACTCGTCAATTGATTGAGTTGATTGTGGAACATGTTAGATTATACTTTGTAAAACACTTGTAAGTCCCTAACCTTCAGCAAACATATTTGTTTGCTTGCTTGTTTGTTTTGTGGGAATTCTGGAATCAGAATTGACATTCACAAATTCACAGTAAATCTATCTGTAACGCATACTGCATTGTAAAGTAGATCTGAAATCACATATAACGTATTTAAGAAATTCACTTGCCGATGTTTCTTTAAGAAAGATGTCCAAGAAGTTATTTACTCACCTTCATGCTTATTTTAAAATTTAAAATTTAAAAATTTTAAAAATTTAAAAATTTTAAAAATTTAAAAATTGGGGAGATTTTGTTAAATATGAAAATATATGCACATGACATGTTTTAAATGTGTTTACTAATGGATGCTAGATACCATTTTCTTTTTCCATCCTTTTATTATTAAAGTATTAAAGTATTAAAACATACTCAAGAATTGGAAGACTTTTTCACATACTTTAATATTTCTCATCTATTCAACACATAGACTATACTAGCAACATATTGCTAAATTTGCTTTCTCATATATCTAATCATTGTTTTCTCTTATGTCCATCAGTCCATCTTATTATAGTTTTACATTTCAAAGTAAATTGTAGGCATTGCTATACTTCCCCCTGAATACTTTGGCTAGATTTCAATATTAGTTGACCCTTCTTTTCACATAAAATTCACAACAATAAAAATACTCAAATTGTGTCTATTTAAATCAGTGAGTTTTGTCAAATGCATACAACTGTGTAATCCAAATCTTTGAGATTCGAAGTATTGTCATCAACAATTTATTTGCTTTTTTCTTAGCTCTCTGATATTTATTTATTTATTTTTTTTTGGGGAAAAAAAAAAGTCCAAAGGCTACAGCTAAGAGATTTTCCCACAATAAATGTGCTTATTCAAGATTTAGAAAGCTAGATTTTGGCATGCTAAGATGATCACATGTTTAACATAGGAAGATTCTAAGAGAATTGCTTCACTACCACTTTCTCATGTACACTACAATTGTTCTCTTGAGAAATGAGTAATTTCAGCCTATTATTTTCTTAACAGTTTTTGTTGAACTTAAGTAAATTTTTACACAGACTCCTTTAATTATTATTATTATTATCATCATTATTATTCCTTCTCTTAATTTCTCATTTGGGAAAGCATCCCAGAATAATTTCGTTTTATTGTGGCAATCCTCCCCCCAAAGCTCTTTTCTTGTCTCTCCCCTTACACTGATATACACATATACATTCAAAGAAAATCTAACGGGATAGTTACTAAATTCACTCATGTTGCTTAAAACTCACAGTGAATACTCAATACATGTTTTTACACAAAAGATGTTTGCAATGAATAAATGATACGGAAATGATGTGGGTCACATTTACTTACATGTGAGCTAATAATCTTTGAAGCAAATTGCAAAATACTATAAAGAGTTGTGCTTTCAGAAATGCATTTAAAGATCGTCTATAGGGTGTCTGGATGGCTCAGTCAGTTGAGCCTCCACCTTCAGCTCAGGTCATGATCTCAGGGTCATGGGATCAAGCCCCACATAAGGCTCTCTGCTAGGTGGGGAGTCTGCTTCTCCCTCGCCACTTCCCCTCTGCTCATGCTCGTTCTCTCTCTCTCTCTATGAAATAAATAAATAAAATATTTAGGAAAAAAAATCTTCTATCAACTCCAGTGTCATAAGTAGCAAAGATATCTCAAAAATGAAACTTAAGCTAAAAAAAAGATACACGTTTGATTTTTAAAATCTCTTCATTCTTTGAAGACTTGCCCTGACTAATTATTTATTTATGTTTTATCAGAAGCTAGATCTGCCTTGGTGCTAGAGATATTCTTCTTTTATTTTTTTATTATAATCATAACAAACATTTATTGACCTTCTTTTTTTTAAAATAAATTTATTTTTTACTGGTGTTCAATTTACCAACATACAGAATAACACCCAGTGCTCATCCCGTCAAGTGCCCCCCTCAGTGCCCGTCACCCATTCACCCCCATCCCCCATCTTCCTCCCCTTCCATCACCCCTAGTTCGTTTCCCAGAGTTAGGAGTCTTTATGTTCTGTCTCCCTTTCTGATATTTCCCACACATTTCTTCTCCCTTCCCTTATATTCCTTTTCACTATTATTTATATTCCCCAAATGAATGAGAACATATAATGTTTGTCCTTCTCCGATTGACTTATTTCACTCAGCATAATACCCTCCAGTCCCATCCACATTAAAACAAATGGTGGGTATTTGTCGTTACTAATGGCTGAGGAATATTCCATTGTATACATAGACCACATCTTCTTTATCCATTCATCTTTCGATGGACACCGAGGCTCCTTCCACAGTTTGGCTATTGTGGCCATTGCTGCTAGAAACATCGGGGTGCAGGTGTCCCGGTGTTTCATTGCATCTGTATCTTTGGGGTAAATCCCCAACAGTGCAATTGCTGGGTCATAGGGCAGGTCCATTTTTAACTCTTTGAGGAACCTCCACACAGTTTTCCAGAGTGGCTGCCCCAATTCACAATCCCACCAACAGTGCAAGAGGGTTCCCTTTTCTCTGCATCCTCTCCAACATTTGTGGTTTCCTGCCTTGTTAATGTTCCCCATTCTCACTGGTGTGAGGTGGGATCTCATTGTGGTTTTGATTTGTATTTCCCTGATGGCAAGTGATGCAGAGCATTTTCTCATGTGCATGTTGGCCATGTCTAGGTCTTCGTCTGTGAGATTTCTGTTCATGTCTTTTGCCCATTTCATGATTGGATTGTTTGTTTCTTTGGTGTTGAGTTTAAGAAGTTCTTTATAGATCTTGGAAACTAGCCCTTTATCTGATATGTCTTTTGCAAATATCTTCTCCCATTCTGTAGGTTGTCTTTAAGTTTTGTTGATTGTATCCTTTGCTGTGCAAAAGCTTCTTATCGTGATGAAGTCCCAATAGTTCCTTTTTGCTTTTGTTTCTTTTGCCTTCGTGGATGTATCTTGCAAGAAGTTACTGTGGCCGAGTTCAAAAAGGGTTTTGCCTGTGTTCTCCTCTAGGATTTTGATGGAATCTTGTCTCACATTTAGATCTTTCATCCATTTTGAGTTTATCTTTGTGTATGGTGAAAGAGAGTGGTCTAGTTTCATTCTTCTGCATGTGGATGTCCAATTTTCCCAGCACCATTTATTGAAGAGACTGTCTTTCTTCCAATGGATAGTCTTTCCTCCTTTATCGAATATTAGTTGACCATAAAGTTGAGGGTCCACTTCTGGGTTCTCTATTCTGTTCCATTGATCTGTGTGTCTGTTTTTGTGCCAGGACCACACTGTCTTGATGACCACAGCTTTGTAGTCTTACCTGAAATCTGGCATTGTGATGCCCCCAGATATGGTTTTCTTTTTTAAAATTCCCCTGGCTATTCGGGGTCTTTTCTGATTCCACACAAATCTTACAATAATTTGTTCTACATCTCTGAAGAAAGTCCATGGTATTTTGATAGGGATTGCATTAAACGTGTACATTGCCCTGGGTAACATCGACATTTTCACAATATTAATCCTGCCAATCCATGAGCATGGAATATTTTTCCATCTCTTTGTGTCTTCCTCAATTTCTTTCAGAAGTGTTCTATAGTTTTTAGGGTAAGATCCTTTACATCTTTGGTTAGGTTTATTCCTAGGTATCTTATGCTTTTGGGTGCAATTGTAAACGGGATTGACTCCTTAATTTCTCTTTCTTCAGTCTCATTGTTAGTGTATAGAAATGCCACTGATTTCTGGGCATTGATTTTGTATCCTGCCATGCTACCAAATTGCTGTATGAGTTCTAGCAATCTTTTGGGTTTTCTATGTAGAGTATCATGTAATCAGTGAAGAGGGAGAGTTTGACTTCTTCTTTGCCAATTTGAATGCCTTTAATGTCTTTTTGTTGTCTGATTGCTGAGGCTAGGACTTCCAGTACTATGTTGAATAGCAGTGGTGAGAGTGGACATCCCTGTCTTGTTCCTGATCTTAGGGGAAAGGCTCCCAGCGCTTCCCCATTGAGAATGATATTTGCTGTGGGCTTTTCGTAGATGGCTTTTAAGATGTTGAGGAATGTTCCCTCTATCCCTACACTCTGAAGAGTTTTGATCAGGAATGGATGCTGTATTTTGTCAAATGCTTTCTCTGCATCTAATGAGAGGATCATATGGTTCTTGGTTTTTCTCTTGCTGATATGATGAATCACATTGATTGTTTTACGGGTGTTGAACCAGCCTTGTGTCCCAGGGATAAATCCTACTTGGTCGTGGTGAATAATTTTCTTAATGTACTGTTGGGTCCTATTGGCTAGTATCTTGTTGAGAATTTTTGCATCCATGTTCATCAGGGATATTGGTCCGTAATTCTCCTTTTTGGTGGGGTCTTTGTCTGGTTTTGGAATTAAGGTGATGCTGGCCTCATAGAACGAATTTGGAAGTACTCCATCTCTTTCTATCTTTCCAAACAGCTTTAGAATAATAGGTATGGTTTCTTCTTTAAACGTTTGATAGGATTCCCCTGGGAAGCCATCTGGCCCTGGACTTTTGTGTCTTGGGAGGTTTTTGATGACTGCTTTAATTTCCTCCCTGGTTATTGGCCTGTTCAGGTTTTCTATTTCTTCCTGTTCCAGTTTTGGTAGTTTGTGGCTTTCCAGGAATGTGTCCATTTCTTCTAGATTGTCTAATTTATTGGTGTATAGCTGTTCATAATATGTTTTTAAAATAGTTTGTATTTCCTTGGTGTTGGTAGTGATCTCTCCTTTCTCATTCAGGATTTTATTAATTTGAGTCTTCTCTCTCTTCTTTTTAATAAGGCTGGATAATGGTTTATCTATCTTATTAATTCTTTCAAAGAACCAACTCCTGGTTCTATTGATCTGTTCCACAGTTCTTTTGGTCTCAATTTTGTTGAGTTCTGCTCGAATCTTTATTAACTCTCTTCTTCTCCTGGGTGTAGGATCCATCTGCTATTTTTTCTCTAGCTCCTTTATGTGTAAGGTTAGCTTTTGTATTTGAGTTATTTCCAGTTTTTGAATGGATGCTTGTATTGCGATGTATTTCCCCCTTAGGACTGCTTTTGCTGCATCCCAAAGATTTTGAACGGTTGTATCTTCATTCTCATTAGTTTCCATGAATCTTTTTAATTCTTCCTTAATTTCCTGGTTGACCCTTTCATCTTTTAGCAGGATGGTCCTTAACCTCCACGTGTTTGAAGTCCTTCCAAACTTCTTGTTGTGATTTAATTCTAATTTCAAGGCATTATGGTCTGAGAATATGCAGGGGACGATCCCAATCTTTTGGTATCGGTTCAGACCCGATTTGTGACCCAGTATGTGGTCTATTCTGGAGAAAGTTCCATGTGCACTTGAGAAGAATGTGTATTCAGTTGAGTTTGGATGTAAAGTTCTGTAGATATCTGTGAAATCCATCTGGTCCAGTGTATCATTTAAAGCTCTCATTTCTTTGGAGATGTTGTGCTTAGAAGACCTATCGAGTATAGAAAGCACTAGATTGAAGTCACCAAGTATAAGTGTATTATTATCTAAGTATTTCTTCACTTTGGTTAATAATTGATTGATATATTTGGCAGCTCCCACATTCGGGGCATATATATTGAGGATTGTTAAGTCCTCTCGTTGAATAGATCCTTTAAGTATGATATAGTGTCCCTCTTCATAGAGATATTCTTCTTTATTGTTTCTTACCTATAACCTCATTGAAAGAAATTTATTGGTTTATCATCCATCCCTGCCTTCTTTCTCATTATAAAAAGTGCTTCCACCTCAGCAATCTTCTTCCTTCCTTCCTTTCTTTCTTTCTTTCTTTCTTTCTTTCTTTCTTTCTTTCTTTCTTTCTTTTCTTCTTTTTAATAAAAAAATATATTTTTATTTTTTAGAGAGAGATAGAGGAGGGATGGAGGGACTGAGGGTGAGAATCTTAAGCAGGCTAGATGTCTAACACAGAGCCCAATGTGAGGCTTGATCTCAGGATCCTAAGATCATGACTTGAGCTGAAATCAAGTCAGAGACTTAACTGACTGAGCTACCCAGGGGCTCCATGGCAATCTTCTTTCAATATAATTTAATAGCTTGGGATATCCACTACAGGGAGTTCTGCAACCGTTCCTCTTCTGAGTCCCCTCTTCCATTCCATAACCTCATAGGAGGGGGAGCAGTAAGGAACATGGAACCATGCAAGTGACAGTGGTGGCAACAACAGCCATTGCTGTTTCCTGAAAGCACATCTACTTCATTCAAGGCACTAATCACTCCTGCTTCTGCTACCTTGAGGAGAGAAAGAAAAATGAAGGAGGAAAGAGAAGAAAACAAACTCATAAAAACCTGGGGAAAGATAAGCGAACTCCACCCATTCTAAGAATATTATATCCCTTTATTTTATTTTATAAACTAAATAAAATAAATGATAAGTAATATAATAACTAAAGTTATCTATTTAAAACTGTTTATTTTAATTTTAAGTCTGGAGAGCAAAAAGCCTCTAAATTCTTTTTTTTTATTAACTTATTTATTCATTCTAGAGAGAGAAAGGGGATGAGGTGGGGCAGAGAAAGAGAATCTTTCAAGCAGACTCCTTATTGAGCGACAACATGGCTTTCCATCCCACTACCCATGAGATCATGACCTGAGCGAAACCAGGAGTCAGGTGTTAACCAACTGGCACTCAGGCACTCCGGTGCCCCTATAAGCCTCTGAATTCTTAAAAGAAACAAATCTAAAGAGCAAGTGCAATGCTCTGCACACACTGGGTGCTCAATTAGTTATGTCATTCTGATAAGGAAAGGAGATTATTGGGGATCCATGGGTGGCGCAGTGGTTTAGCGCCTGTCTTTGGCCCAGGGTGCGATCCTGGAGACCCGGGATGGAATCCCACATCAGGCTCCCGGTGCATGGAGCCTGCTTCTCCCTCTGCCTATGTCTCTGTCTCTCTGTCTCTCATGAATAAATAAATAAAATCTTAAAAAAAAAAAAAAAGGAAAGGAGATTATCTGTTTTTATGTCTGTCTGTCCGTCAGGAGGCTATGATGATAACTCTTTTTACTCCTATTCCTAACATCTTTTACATGCTTCTAATGTCAAAAAAAGGAAGGGCAACACTTGAATTTTTTTATGCTGAGAATCGAAAGGAAGGGCAATGAAGCATGTGACTATTTTTTTGGATGAACGATAGCTTAATAAAGTAAGAAAACATATGTGGGAGAAGGTATACATTTTCCTAAAATTAAAAGGTATATTTTAACTAAAAATATTATTGATACTTCCTGAAAGCATTTATTATTACACACACACACACACGATAGTGAGACATCTTATTCCTCATAATAAAACTTTTTAGACTTAATTACCATCTAATATGCACCCATTGAAACAAATGATCCTGATTAAAAATCAACATGTACCCATTTGAACTGAATTCTTCTACTTTACAAAGTAGGTAATGTAATTCTTGAAAAGAAATTAACCATTGGAAATAACTGATAGCCTTGCACATTTTGTTAACATCTTCCAATATTTTAACAGAAATTCAATTTCTTTGACTCTAAGTGAGAGATTGTAATTAATTCATTCTTCCCATAGGGGTACAGAAATGTATAGAACCTGGGCTGACTTTCACAGCTAGGTGATTTTAGCTGACAGACTAAGATTTCCTTATTGCTGGCTTTAAAAATATGAATACTTTAGGGGTTTCTATGTAATCTCAATAGGCTATTATCTAATTCTTAACATATACTTTTTTAAATTAACGAACTTATTCAGTCCCAATATTTCTTTTTGGGGGATACATTTCAATATTTTTTTAAATCAGAAAAATAGAATGCCAAGAAAATATTAACCAGAAAAATTCAATTAAAAAATAATTATGGCAATGTCATGAACCAACAGAAAGCAAGGGATGTGCAATGGATATGAAAAAGAGCTACACTCAGTAGCAAAATTACAAGGTGATCCACTTTCCCTCTAGTTAGAATGTGCTATGTGCAAAAGTCCTAATATATTTTGTTTCACTAAATCATAGATTGATAAATGGATGTTTTTCCAAAATCTCATTTATTTAACAAAATATGGAGTATAGGGACACCTGAGTAGCCCAGTTGGTTAAGTGTTCAACTCTTGAGTTCAGCTCAAGAAGGTCTCAGGATTGAGCCCTGCATCGAGCCCTGTATTGGGCTCCTTGTGATCATGGGGCCTGCTTAAGATTGTGTCCCTCTCCATCTCCCTCTGTACCCTACCATTCACATGTTCTTTCTTTCTGAAAAAGAAAAAAAAGAAGATGAAGTTAAAATTTAAAAAGTAGATTATATATCAGGTTACATAAGCATGTTATAGTATGTTTTAGCATACTATACATGGAATTTAAAAAATTGAGAAGAACATGGATCTAGAGTACTGGCAGGAGATGTGGATTGCAATTTCACATGGGTGATTAGGATATAATCTTAACCGAGAAGCTAACATCTGAGCAACAACTTGAAGGAGGGGGAGATTAAATCATGTCAGTACCAGGGAAAGTTCTTCTGAATAAAATTTCTTTTTTTTTAAGATTTTATTTATTTATTCATGAGAGACACACACAGAGAGAGAAAGAGAGAGGCAGAGACACAGGCAGAGGGAGAAGCAGGCTCCATGCAGGGAGCCCGATGTGGGACTTGATCCCTAGTCTCCAGGATCACGCCCTGGGCCAAAGGCAGACACTAAACCGCTGAGCCATCCAGGGATCCCCTGAATAAAATTTCTAAGAAGTCCTGGCCACCAAGTTAATTTTATTGCAAGGAAGCCCACTAGAGCATTCATGAGGGTTAATAATGCAATTGTACTTGGCAATATCCCTGCAACAACTTTCTTCACCACACACACACACACACACACACACAAAGAATGGAAAAGGAGAAGAAAGTGAAAGATGAGATCACAAGCTATAGTGTATACTCAGGCAAACAACCAAATATATGTTTTTTTGTTTGTTTTAAAAAAATTGGACAAGAAGTCTTAGAGTAGCCAATATTTTTCTACTGCACTTTGGTATTCTAAAATAGAATCCCTTTTATTTTGTCACATATGGAGTTGCAGCCTAAAAGCCTGCACAAATGGTCTCTGATCAATGTAAAACAAAGTGAGAGACTGGATCACTTCATGATTCTCATGTGGAATGTCCAAGAGAAAAGACTCTTCAAGAATCTGATGCACTAAAAACAAGAATTGGAAGCATATTATATCCAGAAAATACAAATAGAACCTTATGGAAAAAAAAAAAAAAGACATCAAATGAAAAAAGCTTTTAGAGATTGAAAATAAAAACGTATGTTCTAATATTCTGTAGGACTAGGGGCACCTGGGTGGCTCAGTTGGTTAATTGTCTGCTTCAGCTCAGGTAATGATCCCAGGGTCCTGGGATTGAGCCCCATGTCAGGTTCCCTGCCCAGTGGGAAATCTGCTTCTCCCTCTCCCTTTGCAGGTCCCCTTGTTTGTTCTCTCTTTCTCTCTCTCTCTCCCCCTCCCTTCCTCTGTCAAATAAATAAAATGTTTTAAAAAATAAAATAAAAAAAATAAAATAAAATTCAGTAACACTAAAAAGTAGGCAAAAAGTAACAATTCAAATGCAAACTGGAAAATAGAAATACACAAAACGAGGTGGTCTAATATCCAATATGTTTCACAAATAGACTGAAAAAAAGTGTGGAAAGACATATGTAATGTCAACAGTAAAGGCTTCCCTGAAGGCAGGAGTTGGCGGGTGGCTCAGCGATTTAGTTTCGCCTTCAGCCCAGGGCCTGATCCTGGAGACCTGGGATTGACCCATGTCGGGCTCCCTGCATGGGGCCTGCTTCTCCCTCTGCCTGTGTCTCTGCCTTTCTCTCTGTGTGTGTCTCTCATGAATAAATAAATAAAAATATTTTTAAAAATGAAGGCTTCCCTGATTATTCTGTCGATGAGAACAAAAGAACTGTTGACTTTAGAAAATTTTGTAAAGTTTTAGAACTCTAAAGATAACCAGAGGATTTTGAAAACTTGCGTAGAAGAAAAAAAAACTATCTATAAAAACAAAATCGTACTATCATTAGAATTTTCATCAGTGCCACTGAATGTTAGAAAGAAAAGATGTGATGATTTCCAAATTTTATACCCAGAAAAACTGTCATTCAAGGAAAGTAAAAGTAGAAAGATCTTCAAACATTCAAGGCCACAGAAAACTTTCCTCCAATGCATTTTTGTCATTGGGAAATATTTGAAGATAAATTACAGCAAAATGAAGGAATAAACCATCCAAAATGGATAAGAAACAATAAATGCAATATATGCAATTTGACACATTTGTGAAGGTGAACATTAGGGTAAAAGCTCATAATAAGTAAAATGGCAAATCTTCCAGATAGGAGAAGGAAGATTATAGCCTCCAGGTAAAAGTTTGATAAAAAAAATAAGGTCTTCAGGAATGAAATTTCTGATTGAAAGCTCAGAAAAAATTGGAGATCTGAAAAAGTCAAATGGCAGATAAAAAGAAAATTATAAATGCTCAGGAAAACAAAGATGCAAGGAAAATATGTAAGAAAATCACGGTCCAAATATAAAGCAAGTGAAAATGAAGACTATTCATAATAAATGTGTTTCTCAATAAATATTTGAAAAATGAATAAATGCATACATTTTGACAATGGAAAGGTGCAGTGTGACAGACGAGATGAAACAAAAGGGAAACAGGGAAGAGGAGAAAGTAATTGTTTGAATATCCTCAATTTACAAAATATGGAGTCAAAACATTACTGTAAGAGAAAAAATATGAGTTTAAATCTATTGCTTAAGGAGCACCTGAGTGTTTCAGCTGGTTGAGCATCCAACTCTTGATCTCAGCTCAGATCTGATATTGGGATCATAAATTCAAGCCTCATGTTGGGCTCCATGCTGAGTGTTGAGCCTACTTTAAATAAATAAATATCAATCACTTAAATCACTATAGCAACCAGTGGAAAAACTAAAAATAGTAAAGCAATTCACTGGAATGAGAAGGGGGAGATATAAATATGGGATACTCTCATTTCATGTTAGGAAATCAACAGGTCTTGTCTGGCATAGAGATATGAGTATATTTTCAAAAAATTACGAGAGTCCTTTCCAGGAGAATTTTTTTTTTTTTTTTTTTTCCCTTTTTTTATTTTATTTTTTTTTTTTTTGTTTTTTTTTTTTGTTTTTTTTTTTCCAGGAGAATTAAGCTCAATATTATTACGTTATGATACATGAAAGAGGCCAGACACAAACTGTCAAATATGTCATGGTTCCATTCATATGAAATGTCTAGAATAGGTAAATCCGCAGAGAAAGAACATAGATCTGCAGTTGCCAGCGTTGGAGGTAAGAAGCAGCAGGAAACAACAGCTTACTGGCTGTGAGTGATGAAAATGTTTTGGAATTAAGTAGAGACAGGTTATGTACAACATTGTGAATGCACTAAATGCCGCTGGATTGTTTCCTTTAAAGTGGTTAATTTTATGTTATAAGAACTTAATCTCAAGAAAACATCATAACTACCAAAAAGAAAAAGAAAAAAAAAAAAAAGAAAACAGTAGGGAGCACAGGGCTGTTATAAGGAAAGGAGCCAGAGACTACTTACTTTCTCCGTAAACTTATTTGTACTATAGGTTGTGCTGTTTTATTCATGTATTATTTTGATATATACTTTTAAAACTTATTTTAAAATTAACACAAATTCATCCAGAATCAGAGGAAGAAAAGTTCTGTCTCTACAGAGAATAGAGGAAATGGACAGTAAAATGTTGTCCAGTTTATTATGTTGTAAATGGATGCAAATATGCTTGAAACATAATCTTTCTTTTTTTCTTTTTTACTTTCAGATGATATAAATGGATTTCAGCTATTTGTTTCAATTATATGCTTATAGAATTAAACGGATGCATATATATTTCAGATAAGTATGATAAACAATAAGAAATCTATAAACTGTGCATCAAATGTACTTCTTTAATTCACCATAATCCTACTGTAATCTGCACTCAAAGCTTTGTGTGTTAATTATGAAGGGATATGAATCTCTGCATTTCCTTTATCCTTGCCTTTTAGTAGTGACTTGGTAATATCTGCTAATGGGCTTTGTTGTCTGATGAACTGAATTACTGTGTTCTCTGAACAGGACTCTGATAAATCATCTAAGATATTTGAGAAATTAACCTCCATTTAAGCATTAGAATTGGGGACAAAAGCATGAAAAGATTACCTCTGATGGAAAAGAAAAATCAATGGTTTGTAGTTTTTCAAGAACACAAAGAAGGCCTAAGTTTTCCATTCATAATTATATTTGTATATAAAGCAAAAATGAAAGGCAATTTTCATGATAAAAAAGATATTCCCTGCTCCTCACTCTGTGAATATAGTTATTTTCTTTAAAAACAGAATTTTGCTATGAAAAATGTCATTATTTCAACCTTTGCAAGTTGTTGTTACTCATAGACACATTGAGGAATATCATTTTTTTTAACAAATAAATCTTGTCCTCATTTACAATGGTGAAGTCTTCTGAATATGCACATTTTGAAATTCTCAAGATTTGTAAGTGGAACTTAATGAAATGGAAATCTTGTTGGTAATTACACCCGGCTCAGCCAGAGAGTTCATGGTGCTGTCAGCCTGTTTGGTCATGGGTAGCTAAGCAACACAGCCAACTAGCACCTTGGTGGAAGATATTTTTAGCTTCATTGCACATTTTTTATTTATCTATTGGAGATTGATTTGTTTTGCAATTTATCTTGAAATTCCATATTTAAAATGAAAGTTATACCATTACGCCAAAGGAAATGCACAAATGGGAATTTTAAAAAGACATGATAATCTCCATAATTTGATGCATGAACAAGATAAATATTGTTGGAGAGCTAAACATTATACTTTGTTTTTGTTTTTCAAAGAAAGGGAAAATACTTTTGAAGCTTCGAAAGCAATTTCTTAATAAATAGGACTTGAGCTCTCTGTTCATGAGTAAAGACACTGAGACATCAAAAGTTAAATAACATAATTTGTTTCTGAACTCAAATTAATATCCCAGTGACAAGTTCATTGATTGCTTAATAAGTACTGTATGAATCAGACACTAGGATTATGTTCCTTTAGTAAACAGCATTTCAAGGGGAGACAAAAAAGGTAACAAGTTGTCAGAAACCCTAAATGTCAGAGTAGCAATGGGCTGAAAGCTTTTGGAGTAGTTAATTGCATTTCCAGACCCCTGTGTTCACTCCCGTGCTGCACCTGGAGGAGCGCTGGTGGCTGCGAAGCACATTTACTTTATCAGGTCACACTTGTCCATTTCTACCCACTAGGCCTGACTGAGTTTCTCTCCTTAAAGTAACCTGGAATTCACGCATGAACTGCATGACTTAGAGAGAGAAAACAAGTAATGGAACAAAGGTGATGGTGATGTCTAGAACTGGCAACTGGGGAAGGTTCAGATACCCGCTCAACACTTAATACCTACCTCCCCGAATCAGATGCTTGCTTCCCCTCTACCTTGTGTCTCCAAGGATATAATGGGTAGTATACTTTCTATCAGTCAGAATGTGGTGAAAGGTTGGGGACCAGTCTACAATCTCTAGCATGCATTTGGCGACTGAAACCTGGTCCCGCTCTGTCTCCATCCTTCCTAACTGGCCTCTATGCTCAACTACGGATAGTGATTCAGACCTTGGTCATATCTTCTCTGTCATCACTAGTACAGTTGAGGAAGCTACCAACTCTTAAGCATCAGCCCTATTTTCTTAAGAGGAATAATCAATCTTTCGATAGAATGATAGACAGTATTTCTATGAAAAAAAATGGAAATTGACCTTGGCTAACTGAATGCAAAGAACAGTTATATAAACGTACATCTCTCATGATTAAAAATCTACTGAACATTTTAAATTTTAAAATACTTCTAAAATACATTCCCTATTCATTTAAATATGATTATGGCTTGGTTAATAGAGTACAATTCTTTTAAGGGATCCCATTTATTAGGACTTCCTGTGTGATTCATTTGGAAATCTAGAATCATGATTCAGTTTCCCAGATTGTGTTCTTCATAATATTCAGTGTGTTTCTTGAATTAAATTTTCAAGGGTGGGGTGTAGCTGTCCATGTAAACTGCACAACTCCATGTCTCCTATGTGATTGATAGTGGGGGAAGAGTGACAGGTTCAAGGAAGTTTCCCATGCTTCTCCATTGATCATTTTCAGATATGAGCCAAGGTGGGTTTCAAACACTAGCAGCAATAGCTGGTGAAAGTGACCACATCAGGGACTCCAGCTTGGCGATGTCACCTCCCATAGAGATGCTCAAGCCTCAATCTAAACAGCAAGTGAGGGGACGTGGGAGAAGCCTCGGTGTACTGAAGGCAGTGATGTGAAGAGGGGATGACTATTTTTAGCTTAATTTACTCTTGTTTGTGTTCCTTTCCAGTGTTTGCTGATTAAAGTAGAAACTGACCCCTGCTATTGGGGGCAACAGAGGAAGGAAGTCACATAATACACTCCCTTTAGTTCTGGAGTGGAGATAAGATTAAACAATAGTAATGCTTTTCACTATTGATATAAAAATAAATGCAAAACATTACCAGGAATGCCACTAATTCAGAGCTTCCCAATCCCAATCCCAATAGAGACACCCGTTTCCTCGGACTCAGGAGACTTGCAAATGAAAGGGTCAGACTGGAGTGACGTAAGTATTGTATCTATAAAACGACTCATAGGTGGAGTAGCAGCTCCAGAACATCAGTTTATATGTAAGAAATGGTAACATTTCTTACATATAATGGTTAGACACTGAATGATTAGAAACTATGAAATTTTTTTCCCATTTTGATGTTTTATATTAATTGATAGTGGAAATAGGCTTCTAGATGTTGGCATGTATGAGATATAGCTATATCTACCTCATGTCTATATCTCATACATATATGGAATCTATCTCCTATATATACCCATATATATATGGAAATAGGCTTCCAGATGTTGACATGTATGAGATATATGTACGCATATATATATATATCTTATATATATCAATACTGTACAAAAGGAAAAAGGTAATATGACTTTATGTATATATATATACACACACATATATATAAATATATATAATATATATATTTATATATATATATTTTATATCTTATAAAAGATATAAGTATTAATATCAAGTATATGCAGGTTTTAGGCACATCTTACTATTCCATGCACGGTCCTTATTTTTATTACTGAGTTATTACTACTCTCTTTAAAAGAGTCTCTTTCCATAATTCATTTTTCAGGGTCAATTCCATTTTACTCATATTTATTATTTATTCTTTTCCCACGATAGATTTTTGGGCTTAAAGATCATATCATTTCACACCCTTTTGTATCTTCCATTCCCTGAATATTTGTTCTTGAAACATTGTCTTTTAAAAATCATTTTATTATTTTTAAAGTTGACATTTTTATTCAAAAAACAAAGTTCAAATAATCTAATCATTTTAAATACAGCTTCTGTCTACCTTAAAGTGATACCGATACTTCTGAAGTTTTAGGTCATTTTCTTTCCCTTCACTTTGGACTGGTACAAATGTTTAAATAGCTGATCTTACAAAAAATAAAATAAAGAGGCTGCTTTGACAGGAACCTCTTTTATTTCGTTTCCTTTTTTTTTTTCACTTTCCTTTTTTACTTAGCCTGATATTCCTCATTAAGATGATCATGCAGTTTTTCCCCAATCCCAATACCCCTACTTGCAGCATGTTGTTTTCCTCGTTCTCTGTTTTTGCCCAATTTTAATTACTCTTTTTAATATTCATGATATTATCCGTCAATAATGCTAACTACGAGAGATATAATTTCTGATGAAAGTCTGATTTAATTTGAAATATATTTTTATTGTTTTTGTTTTATAATCGATTCTATCAAATTATTTGTACCCATACATTTTGTTTCACGTTCTTAAAAACAAATAAATAATCTCATTTTTGGTGTACTTAGGCATTTACTAATAGGTAACATTATATGGGAATACTATTCTGTATTATATTACTTGTTGATTTGAACCAACACAGTGTAGGAGGAGATAAGGAATTTGCTGTCTGAATATAAAATTTGACAACATAATAAATACTACTGGACTTCCGTTTCCTCATGGGTAAATGGACATAATTATATAAACTCTTAAGAATGGTAAGACATAAATGAGGTTTTGTGTATGACATTCCTAACATACAGTTTGGTACTCCACTGATGCTCACCAGATAGTAACTATTTGGCCTGTCTCGAAATTTTTCATTATGTACTCATGGAAATGTTTTCAGGAGATAAAGCAAAGATATTTAAAATGTGCTACCAACCAACAGGCTGTTTCTTCTTTTCCTTTCATTCTTTCTTTCTTTCTTTCTTTCTTTCTTTCTTTCTTTCTTTCTTCTTCTTCTTCTTCTTCTTCTTCTTCTTCTTCTTCTTCTTCTTTCTTTCTTTCTTTTTTTTATTTTCTAGGATATTTTGCAACTCAGTAAAATTATAAAGCTTAGAGTATAAAACAGATATAGAGTTTTTTCCTAAAGTGGATTAATTACACTTTGTTATTTTAAACTTTGTGATTATCTTCACAAAACCTTGATTTTGAAAAAACATGCGTGTGGTTTTTAGAAATTTCACTATTTCCTTCACTAAATGCGGGTGGCCTCAGCTTAAAGATTTATACAAGGAAGCAGGGGACATGATCCAGAATATATTTCAAGGAATTTAAATAGGGATATCCAATTAATTAACATCTGTATTCATTTATGCCTAGCTTTACATTGGATGGATTCTATAGTCTATATCCTGCCATGGCTCAGAGCACGAAACTCTCTCGAACTGGAAAGATGTATGTAAAATAATCAGTGCAAGAAAGATTGTTCACTTTACCTCCAAGAAAAACTTTTGGCTTCTTTACTTTAACATTAAACAACAGAGATGTACTTCATTGGCATGAATAACATGAGTAGGAGGATGAATCTGTAAATATTATAAAATGTTTTAGATTAGGGAAGTACCTTTGATACTTTTCAGCATTTTCATGTGATATGTATGATCTCATGAATGTAGACAAGGGAAAACAATTGAAATTAATAACTTTACTGCCTTTTTTCTTATTTGAGTAGTGCTGTAATGTGGCCACTGAATAAAAGCAACCACATTGAGGGAAATTTGGGCTTGGGGCTGTGTTTTTTAATATATGGAAATGTCGTAATTTAATAGTCCTCTAATACTAATTACTGCTTGTGATATTTTTCCTGAAGTCCCTTTAGACAGAACTAAATTGAACTGGATTACTTCTCCTTCACTCTTTTCTTACTCAGAAACCTCATTTAAACCTGAACACCAGGTATGAGATGAAGCTACTTTCACACTGATGCTCTATAATGAATATATTATCCCAGGAACCTTCTTGGCTTACCTTTTGCTGTTGAATAACACCACATTTTATTAAAGATCTGTGAAATGTTCCCTGAGATGTTACATAGCCTGTTCTCTTTAGACAGTAAGTTTTGCAAAATCATCTTGGCTTTGTATAGGTGATAACAGGAAACAAGAATAATGAGATAAAACCTCTTCTTTCAGGTTTTTTAATTGAGGAACAAATTATTTCATAGTTTCTCATTAGTTATTTCCATGGATTCTAATGACAAGGTGCCAACTTTCACACTTTAAACAGGTTAATTAATCAGGTAGTAATGAAGTTGGGTGATACCTGAGTGTTGGTGTGCCGAATAATCACTGTTCCTAATAATGTGCTTAAATGTCTGTAAACCTGAGAGAACAAGTTGAAATTCAGATCTTCTGAGTTCTGCATAAATAAATACGTGCTAGCTAGTGGGAAACTAATTTTAATTTAGTACTCTAGGTATAATTTTAATTGTGATATATATATATATATATATATATATATATATACACACACACACACAGACACACGAGTGCATGCATATACCTATTATGTACTGCTTTTTCATATGGGTACATAAGCATGATTGTATATTAACCCTCACATTTGTCCAATTTGTACTTTGTGTAGCCAATCCATAAAATGTTGTATCTGAATCTCATGGTTCAATTGTGATTTCACTTACAAGATTAGGTAAGAATAACATTTTAGGTGAAACTCCACAATATGACATTTTGGAAATGTGTTGAGTGAGGTATCATTATCAGAAAGACATCACCGAGGTGTAAATAGCCTTATAGGCCCTGACCATGTACTG
Organism: Canis lupus familiaris; assembly: GCF_011100685.1. Classification (NCBI taxonomy): domain Eukaryota; kingdom Metazoa; phylum Chordata; class Mammalia; order Carnivora; family Canidae; genus Canis; species Canis lupus. Next base: position 49,144,810 of record NC_049240.1, read on the forward strand.
CTGAGAAGGATTTACTGGAGAAGTGTCAGGTTCTTGTCACCAGGGTTTCCTTTTTTTTTTTTTTTCCTTAGATTTTATTTATTTATTTATTCATGAGAGACAGAGACAGAGAGAGAGGCAGAGACACAGGCAGAGGGAGAAGAAGGCTCCCTGCAGGGAGCCCGATGTGGGACTCGATCCCTGGTCTCCAGGATCAGGCCCTGGGCTGAAGGCGGTGCTAAACCACTGAGCCACTCAAGCTGCCTTGGATTTCCTTCTTCAATCACCTCAGGAAAAAGTAGCATATGCAAAAATACATAACTGAATATCACTTTGTTTATAATCATGAAAGAAGATTATAATAAATATTTTTAAAATAAGCAAGTTCTTTCTGTGTTCCATAATGATAGTGTAGACGGGTCCGTCTCTAAAAAAAACAGAAGGCTCAAGATACAAGGCATTGTGTCTTATTAGCAAGTGTCTCATCCTTTTGAAGGTAATAATGAATCAAAAATCTCCTTCTTCAGTGGAGTAGGTGGAGCATCTACAATGCCCTGTAACAAAATACTGATGGGATGATAACCTGTATAATTACATGTAAGTACTAATTACAATTAAGAAAATAGAAGGTGTGTCAGAGAAGAAATGGTCTGTACTACTCAGCTAACTTACCTGTGGTATTTTATTATTTCTTTACTTTTATTGTTTGTGGATTTGTTTTGAAGAGGAAGTTGTTTTTATTTGTTGTGCTTTGACTTGAGCTACACAGGATTCAGTGCCCCATTTTTTTCTGAATGGCCAGATCCTTGAACCATTCATGGTCCCATCTATCAGGACAATCTCATGAGGTGGGTCAAGTTATGCACCTTCCAAAAGTATGGCATAGCCTAATTAATTCACCTTTAAGTAATGCAGCAGGTGAACTTCAGCAAACTAGAACGATTAGCTGATTACATTAGTGAATAGCGATATTAAATAACACGTAACCATGGACTTAGGAATTTCAAATCTCTATTTTAAACAAGAACAAGAGGATAGATTTTCTTATTATGCCTGAGTTTAAACCAAAGTTTTCTAGATTTTATGTGGTGGTCTAACAACTAAATTCTACTCTGCTGGGATTTAATGAATGGTACTTCAGCTATTGAAGTATCTACATATTTTTCTTCTTATTTACACATTACAATTACAAGCCATGATCTTTATTCATAGTTTATTATGGGTAACTGTCAATAATACTCATTGATGGAAGGATAAAACGAGGGAAACAAAACAAAAATCTCTCATGATATTTCAAAGGCGCATAATATTATGCAGTTTACTGCCTTCTCCTAAAAGCAGTGTGTGGACGAACCAAAACCCCCAAATGCCCTTAAAGCTTTTGTTTCAAAATGACATGGTTTTGCTAAGTTGTTGTCGAAAAGGGGAAAAAAAATGCAGAAACGTGTATATCATTAGCACAACTGCATTCCATTATTTTCTTTTGCAGAATAAATTACATAAATGGGGTTTGTATTGTTTGCTATACTTCACCCAGAGATTGGGATAATTAAGTTTCAAGAACTGAGATGCCTTAAAACACATTTAATTTAGTAAAATTGGTAAGGAAGCTACTGCAATTTAAAAAAAAAATAAACAAAAAAGGACAAAAGTTTCCTATGTCTTACTGGGTAATTTAGAGTGAATTTAGACTATGGCATTAGAAGTACAAAAGGTAACTAAAAATGCCATTAAATGAAATGTTCCAAGTCCAAGCAATTTCCTTCTTAACAGAAAGTAAAATGCAAACAGAGATTACTAAAACCCTGCTGTGTTTAATTTAAGTGTATGTAAGCCTTTTACTCACAGTCATTTTGTCTGGAGATAATCACGGGCATCCACAGTGGTCAGGGCTGTGAAGCATGGGTTGTCAAAAGTTGCTCACTCTTTGATTCCACCTTGCTTGTGTCAGCCTGGGTTCACATCAGGCAAGTTCAGCTCATTCATCTTCTGACAGGGTGGGATTCTCCTATTTCTGTCTCCTTCAATTTGTTTTTGTTGCCTCCAGACCGCTTGCAGCAACACGAGTCTTGTGTGTAACTGCATGTTCACCATTGCAAGGTGACACGATTGGCCATCTAAAGGCAAAAGAGACCTCCATAGCTTGGAAAAGGTGGATCAATTACATCTATCTTCATCTGGGAATTATTAACGTGTACACGCGTGGTTTATTTAGTATAAAATTTCAAATGGTAAAGCTTGCAAATATAAAATCAACATTTTTACACTATTCAAACTGCTAGAAGTATTTGTTATGCTCAGAAACCATTTTGAAAAGCAAGCAAAATCCTGGTAGGGTTTCTCAGAGGTAAAGAAGAGATGTGACTAAAACCATATTTTAAATATACAGAGAATCAAAGAGGTTAGGAGCCAGATATATACGTAAGATCTGGCTAATTATTTTTTCACTGGAATGATCATTTTTCCCAATTTTTAAAGTCATATTTTGAAGACCCAGGGATGCCATTTATGGAAGACATGCCCAGTATTGTTTTGCCATTTCACACTCAACTTGTGCTATTAACCTTTAGATGAGGAGATAATGATAACTGGGTCATTATTTTAACTTTAAAAATTATACATTGGATATTTATTAGCACCTGAGTGTGCATAAATCTCTGTTGCCAGGTTATATATGCAAGTGAAATGACTGAATGCTTAGAACCTGAAGAACTTTAAAAGTTCTAGAAGGGGTGGGTGTGCAGACACATATCACCAATATATATAAATATCTCTGGCAACTTTTCAGTGGAAAGGAGAAAGATTTTTAGATATTTGGTAAGTCATTTCTTAACATACGAACTCATGAAATGTCAGAATAAGCCAAATTTCGGAGGGGGGCATGATATAACTAATGGCTCCTGAAAACATTTAAAATGAGCCAGAGCTTGTATAAAGGAATTCCGCGTAAATTGTCAAACAATGTAATTCAACAGGACCAAAAAAGAAGTATGTGGTCACCTGAGCATGTGATAGGAAACCGTGGGAGTCACTTCTTCCATATAATAGACAACCACAATGCCAACTGGAACACTGTTTAGTCTTTGAGCTCACAGGGATTTTGGATGTCATCAGCAAGTCTGGGTTGTGGCCAATAATAAGCAGTTTGAGGTGTAGAGGGAAATTTAAAACCATCCTAATGCCCTCTGTGGTGATGTGACTAAATCATGAAATATTATTTAAAATGTGAAGCTTTACCTCACTTATTTTAGGTAGCTCTTTTAAGGAAGCCACTATAATACATGATGATGAGGTATGTTTACCTATAACCACCCTCTACAAGTTTGTCACAATAAATAGCATAAAAGAGCTTGATATAAATCAGAAATATTATAGAATCTCAAGGCTTTTGAGATAATATGTCTAACCTACTGATAGTATCTACGAGAATGTTAATGCTGGGAGAACATGTGTTCCTTCATCAAGGATATTTGCTGTTGGCCGGGCCACCATATGTGACCCTGTAGACTGACCATTGCATGACTCCAAGGGGCACTCTCTTTACAGAATGCAGTTGGCGTTGCATCCCCAGGGTTGTGAAAGTTGACAACGTTACAAACTCACATATGAAATCATGCAATTGTGAATAACGAAAATTCCCATGACCTCAATGAGCTATCGAGGCAGAATTAGATACCAAGTTGGCATCAGGTTCACAACAGGCGCGGAGCCCCAGGTGAACTGGAAACTAAGAAAACAGTATCTTCGATTCCTCTGCTTTCCACCATTGTGTGCATTCCGACCCTCCCAACACCTAAAACAATGGTGTCCCATCCCAGTTGTCAGTTGATTGCCTTTCACCTCCAGTTCAAATTCAACATTTTTTGCCTGTTCTGTGAAGGTGGGCCTGGGCCCTTTGAAGAGGTTTTGGCTGCTGTTTTGTTTGTTTCCTTGTGTTTTGTCTCCCGACCAGATGTGAAGTGTTGTCAGTAGGGCAGCGCTCCAAGGAGACTGCAGGAGGAAGGAGTTTTGATTCCTGGTTCTAGCATGCTTGTGTGTAGGCTCCTGCAGCACACCTTGCTCCTTCAGCCTGGGCCGCTACCCCAGGATCTCCAGCATCACACCTTACACTGCATCCCTCTGTAACAGTCACACTGTGACATTTACAGCTTTTTCCAGCAGGCAGCTTTAGTCATGCACAGCAGCCCGCAGCACCCAGCAGCATCCTTCAGAAATTCCCTCAGGCAGTTTTGTAGCAGAGCACCTCTGCTGAGACAATGCCCTTTGAACGTCTTTCCCTCGCACTCTGAATGATGGATTTCTAGCAGGTTCCAGCAAATTCCACAGGTGCGGCATCAACAGTGAATTTTCTGCCATAGAATTGGGCCACCGTCAGTCAAGCCCTTTCTTGTGAGGTCTTCATTGCAGCCCCAGGGGCAGGGGTGCTTTCCCATCGCTACAGGTTGTGACTCTATGGCATGACTTTCTGTATTAGATTGTACTTATTATATTACACATATTGTATATTGTACACGTGCATGTTTCTATTTTATTATATCTGCTTTCTGGTATCTATCATCTATTATTCCTATATTCTTTACTATTCACTTTCCTTCCTACTACCCAACTCCTCATTATGTCAACTCAGTGTTCTAGGAAATAACTCCTTATATTCAATCTTCTCTGTTTAAAATACTGTATAGTTTTAGGGCCCCTGGATGGCTCAGTAGCTTAAGCATCTGACCCTTGGTTTTGGATCAGGGTCCTGGGATTGAGCCCCACATCAGGCTCCATGCTCAGAAAGGAGTCTGCTTGTACCTCTCCTTCCCCCTCTGCCTCTCTCCTGGCTCCTTGGTGTGGAGTGAGTGCCCTCGCTCTCTCATATAAATAAATAAAATCTTTTAAAAAAACAAGATAAAATACTGTATAGTTTTTCTTACATAATTTCATTTATATTATTATGTAAGTTTTACTGATTTACAGGTCCAAGAGCATTATATGAAGATGTTGTGTCCCTTGGTCTTTATGTAGTTGAAGATTAGGTTTTCAACATTTTATCCTTTAGTTATTTTGATAAAGTGAAAATATGGTATAGAAGTTTTCCAATTAGAGTTTTTGTATGTTTCCATGTTTGTATGTATGCGTAAATTAATTGCTCATGCCTTAAGTCACTTTCTATTGTAGTGCAAGTTTTATTTTAAAAATTATGACAGATTTTTATATACTAAAATATTCAAATCTCATGTTTGCTGAGGTTTCACAGATAGAGAGAAGATATATATAAGTTTTAACATTTTTAAGTTTTTCAAATCATGTTTTTATTCCAATGTGGTTTCTACTGTTCATATTCTGCATGGCAAGTCTTCCATGTTTCAAGTTTATAAAAATATTCACTTTTTAAAAAATTCTACTTTTTTAGGGCTTTTGTTTTATTTAACTCTTAACCTCCATGAAATTGAGTAGTGGTATCTACCTTTATTGTTTTCCCCAAATACAGCTTCCTGCATTATACATTGAAAAATTTATTTTTTTTTCCACTGAATTGAAAGTCCACTTTAATTATATTTGAAACTATGTTGATTCTGTTCTATTAATTATCTTTATGTTTCAGTGCCAGTTCACTTGTCCTTCATTATTATAAGTAGCTTTATAATAAAATAATATACATATTATAACATAGCATTGGATATAGTGGGTCTTATTTTCAGTTTTTGTTTTGTTTTGTTTTTGTTTTTTTGCCAAACAAGTGTTTTTAAAATTTATGTTTCCTGTTTCTATTCAAGTGAATATCAGTGTCATTAATAAAGCAAGGTTTGCTTATATTTTATCTTTATGTAGACTATAATTTCATCAAAATAAAATATCCTTCAATCTTTTCTCATGCTTTTTGTGAACAAATTTAATGATGGTATTGTGAGTCCTGTTTTACATTTGTTTGAATTTTCCTGATAAAATTTTGCTTAGTTTTTACTTTTAAACATCTTAGTGGGGATCTCTCGGTGGCTCAGCAGTTTAGCGCCTGCCTTGGATTCAGGCGTGTCCCCGGGGGCCCTGGGATGGAGTTCCTATATCGGGCTCCCTGCATGGAGCCTGCTTCTCTCTCTGCCTGTGTCTCTGCCTCTCTCTGTCTCTCATGAATAAATAAATAAGATCTTTAAAAAAATAAATAAGTAAAAATCTTAGTGTATTTAACATGTTTCTTTTGTTTCTTTTATAAATAACATTTTTTGAATATGATTTTGTGGTCAATTCATCACTTCTTTAATAATAAGATTGATTTTATTTCTATATATTGTTATAATGAATAAATTAGTCCTACATCTGCCATCACGATTTTATTATTTCTACTTGTTTCTTTATATTGTATTTCTGCTATATGGATTTAGTTTGGTTTTTTAAATTGTTTTATTTGCTTTTTTCCTCTTGTGTGTCAGAGAATATTTATACATACCATTTTATTTATTTATTTTTAAAGATTTTACTTATTTATTCATGAGAGACACAGAGAGAGAGAGAGAGGGGCAGAGACACAGGCAGAGGGAGAAGCAGGATCCATACAGGGAGTCTCGATCCTGGGACCCCAGGATCATGCCTTAGGCCGAAGGCAGATAGATGCTTAACCGCTGAGCCACCCAGGCATCCCCTATACATACCATTTAAAGTCTGGTGCTAATTCCACTGAAATTTTTCAAAGTATTTAAATCCTATATTTTTAATATATGGACCATCTTCTCAGAAAATTGTAAATACTATTTTGAATATAACCTTAGGAAAGACAAGAGGCTTTAATGCAAACTTACACATTTAAATTTAATAGTCTGCTTTTGTTTTTTTTTTTTTGTTTTTTTTTTTTAATAGTCTGCTTTTGAAGCTGTCTACTGATAGGTATAACAGATGCAGCAAGTCATAGCTCCTGCTGCACAAACTAGAAAAAAAAAATTTTTGCTCTTAAAGCATCATAGGAATGGTGTAAATACAGAGAATTATACAAACTAAATTTTCAGAGAAAGAGGAGCCCATCTTAGATTACCTGATATCTCTGGCAGTTTTTTACCTCAGAACGTTCGCTCCTGGGTCTAAACCAAAGACTGCCATGGTGGCGTGGGCAAGGGGAGTGAATCCTTTGATGACCACATGTGATGACATGGAGTGCAGAAATTTAGATCTCCAGACTTAGAGACAATTTTCCCTATGACACATCTTCTGAGTGCTGTATTGGCACAGATGTCTGAGGATGTGGGCAAGAGAGGAAGCATAAAATAATTGAATTAGAATCTCTAAGTTCTTTTATGTAATATTAAAGACATGTGAAGGAAGGTAAATGTGACAAGTAATAAAAGAGAAAAATCAAGAATTAGATAATCCAAATGTTGGTCTTAGAATACAGGAGTTTAAAAATATATATGGAAGGGCACCTGAGTGGCTCAGTCAGTAAAGTATTTACCTTTGGCTCAGGTCATGATCCCAGGGTCTTGGGATTGAGCCCCATGTCTAACTCCCTGCTCAATGAGGAGTCTGCTTCTCCTTCTCCCTTTGCCCCTTCCCCTGCTTGTACTTTCTCTCTGTCTCTCCTTTAAATAAATAATAAAATCCTTTTAAACAATTAAATAGATAAAAACAACTGTAGATGAACATATATAGAGAGAGATAAAGTAGAAACATAGAAAATGGAGTATCTCATCAAAAGTTGATTTTAAATATTGAATGGATATTAGAATTAATTAAGAGATACCAACATAAAAATACATCAAATATTAATGTCTGACTTCTCAGAAACTATTGAAGCCTTTAGTCTGTAGGATAACATATTCAGTGTGGTAAAAGAAGAAAGATCTTCAACCTAGAACACTATATCAAATGAAAATATTCTTTGAAAAAAAATGAAGAAATTAAAACACTTGTAGATAAACAAAAACTGAGAGAATATATCTCTATCAGACTTTCCCTATAAGAAATACCAAAGGGAGCACATGATGAAATTACAGGATATTAAACATAATTTGAACCCATATGAAGAAATAAAGACACTGGTAAAGTTAATTCCATTAAAAAATGAAAAATAGCATAAACATAACTTTGTTTAAAAACTTTTCCTATTTGATTTAAAGGACAAGTGTATGAAGCAATATATTAAAAGCTATATTGAATAGCTTATAATAAATAAACATTCAATTTATATGACAATAGACATAGAAAACTGAGGAGAAAATGAAATTCTCTTGAGGCTATATTTTTATAAATACAGAAATTAATTAGTTGAAATCCAAACTAAATTGTTTCAATTTAAGGTATAGACTATAAGACCCAGAGAAATCACTAGAAAACAAAATAAAATAAAGGAATTAAAATGGTACAATAACAATAACTATTTAAGACAAAATAAGGCAGTGATGAAGGAATACAAGAACACATAATATATGACATAGAGAAAAAAATAACCAAATGGCTAACGTAAATTATATTTTATCAGTCATTACATTAAATACAAATGGATTAAAATGGATTAAATACTCTAATCGAAGGCAGATATTGACAAAATGGATTTAAAAATCATCTGAAAAAGATTACAAAAGAAAAAAAAAGACGACAAAGAAAAGAAATATGTATATTGATTTAATCAAATCTTAAGAATTTCATACTTCAAAGGAAAGCATCAAAAAATAAAAATAAAAGGCAATCCACAATAGGGAAGAAAATATTTGAAACTCCTTTATTTGATAGATAAATTTTATGCATAATATATATTTGCAAAACCAAATGATAAAAAGTCAAGCAGCCAATTTTAAAACACAAAGTTGATTTTATTTTTAATATTATTTTCTATATTTTTAAAGATTATTTATTTATTTATGACAGAGAGAGAGAGAGAGAGAGAGAGAGAGAACACAAGCAGAGGGGCAGAGGGAGAAGCAGACTCCCTGCTGAGCCAGAAACCTGATGTGAGACTCAATCCCAGGACTCAGAGATCATGACCTGAGCCGAAGACAGACACTTAACTGGTTGAGCCACCCAGGCACCCCGCAGTTGATTTTAACAGGTATTTCTCCAAAAAAGATATGTAGAAGACCAATAAAGGAAATACAGTGTGCTCAATGTCATGAGTCATTAGGGAAATGCAAAGACCACAATTAGAAGCTGGTTCACACCCACTGCAATGGCTAAAAGTAAAGAAAAATGCAGATAACAAATAGTGATGAAGGTGAAAGGAAATTGGAATCCTCTTTCATTGCTGTTGATATTATAAAATGATACAGTCACTTTGGAAAACAGAGTAGCAATATCTCAAAATATTCAAAGTAAGCCATCTGACACAACAATTACACTTCTATGTATATGTGAGAGAAATTAAAAAACCTTGCAAAATACAGTCGTATACAAATGTTAATTGATGCATTATTTATAATAGCCAGAATGTGGGGTAAACCATAATGTTTACCTACTGATGAATGGGCAAACAAAAAATGTTGTATATTCGTATAAGAAATATTATTTGACAATAAAAAGGAATGAAGTAGTAGCACATTCTACAACATGGATAAGGCATGGAAGTAATATGCTACGTGAAAGAACTCAATCACAAAAGGCCAGTTGTTATATGATGGTATCAGTATGAAATATCCAGAATAGGCAATTCCATAGAAAGAGAAAGTAGATTAGTGGTTTCTAGGACATAGAGAGAGAGAAGGGAATTGGAAGTGACCACTAATGGGATGACATTTCTTTTCAGGGTGATAAAAATGTTCTAAAGTTAGACAGCAGTGCTGATTGCACAAATCTGTGAATATACTAGAAACCATTGAGTTGTACACCTCAAAAGATGAATTTTCTGATATGTAAATCATACATCAATAAAACTTCTATAAAATGTTATAAAAAGTAAAAATGAGGGGTGCCTGGGTGGCTCAGTCAGTTAAGCATCTGACTTGATTTCAGAGCAGGTCATGATCTCAGGCTGGTGAAATGGACCCCCGTGTCGGACTCCACTCAGTGTAGAGTCTGCTTGTTCTTCCTCTCCTCCTCCTCCTCCTCTCTCTCTCTCAAATAAATAAATGAAATGAAATTTTTACAAAAGGAAAAATAATGACATGTAAAACAAGTCTTAAATATTTTTTCCTCCATTTCGTTTACCCCAAACTTCTTTGATTTTAAAAGATATAGCAGGGAATCTTAGATTCAGAGTATTAATAACTATTTTTACATTAAATGTTTATCTTTCAATCATAACATTTATGAATTGAATGTACTTTACAACCAAATATCTAGTTTTTCTGGAAAGCAGAAACTATGGTGTGGATTTTGATAATGACACAATAGTAGCATAAGGCTCAGTAAGTAAGCTAGGGAAAAAAAGAAGTGAGTCAAAAAAAAGATAGAAATCACAATAATGTAATATTCTCCTGTAGTAGGGATTTGGAATTGTCTAATAGATCATCAAAAATAAGTATGACTTCCCCATTGTGAAAACACATTTCATCAATTGTACTGAAGGATTTAGGATAAAAATTAGATGGAAAAAAAAAGATGAAACTGAGGGCTGTCAAAGATACAAAATTAGATATTACAGGAAGCTGAGAATAAAGTAAATCTACACATTTTAAATATTATTAGAAATATTTGTTTTATTAAAATTTTAATTTTAAAATATTTTAATCATATGTAAATTTGTCTAGATATCTATATAAATATTTAGATATCATATTAATAAGTAAAGGATCATCTAGTAGCGCATTGACCTGACTTGTATTGGTTCAAGAGCTGATTGTTACAGTTTTGAATTTTGCAAGACATCTGTTAAATCATTGGTACCTTGACTTTGTCAAGGGTGGGAGTATTTACACCATGAAAATTCACAACTGCTACCATCAAAGCTCTTTCTTTCCCTCAAAATGCTGGTTGCTAAATGCCGACCTACATACCATAGATATTAGCAGTCACAATAAATAGTAAAGAAACAATATTTAAAATCAATTTTCTTAAAACAGTGGCTGACAAAATGAAAATCTGTTGGCCAATGTATAGATTAAGATCAATGACAAGATTGATTTGAAAGGACTGTAATTTACAAAGAGAACTTAAAAATTCTGGATTGCAGGGGTATTTTTATCATATATACAAGATACTAATATTTTTTTCCATTATATACTTGTAAAAATAATAACAGGGATAAAAGAGAAAATTGATTTTATCTGTAGATGTTATTTACAATGTCATCTTTATCCCTCCTCTCCATTATTAAATAAGTAATAGTATAGAAATTTCAACATTAGTCATGTTATTACAAGGCTTGATGTGCATGATGACTTATTCATTCTATCCCCCAAAATACTGATTATTTAAATCTTAACTGCTGACTTGTTAGCAATCATCTCATTAGATGGTGCAAAATGCTCCAGTCCTTTTCTAAGGCAAAATGAAGTGACGCCAAAGTTATCACAGCTACCTTATCCATCCATTGATTTCTCGTCAGCTGAAGGATTGACTCCAAGACATCTTCAAGTTCTTCGGGGTTTTATTTGGATTATGAGATTGAAGGCTTTGTTTCTTTGTGTTTGATGAAAGCAATTACCACCAATTCTTCATTCTTGGGACAGAGTATTGCTAGAGTTGTCAAAGTTCACCTGATGATCATGTGAAAAACGAGTACTTTGTGTGAGTGTGTGCACTTTATTGTTTGTTTTTTAATGGCTAACTTTAGTAATCCACTGATCGATCCGTTCCTATTTTTATTGTTTTATCCAGACTCTATTTTAAAATCATCGTTTGCTTTATAGTATACTGATTCTTTAGGTGTTCAGTGTATCTCACTTTCAGAAATCAAGATGAATGTCATGTGTGTAGGAAGATGTCTAAATAAAAGTGTCTTATAAAATAAATGGTGTTTTTGTTACACCATAATGACTTCCAGCTACCAATCAGGAAAGAGGATTTTAAAAGATTACTTCAGCTATCTACGATGAAAAAAATAAACTTTTTCATTTTTAATGCAGTTTCAAGGATTGGAAACTCAAAAACATGTTGTGTCTTAAAAACAATGCAGGTAACAGAGTAGCTGCTTTAATCTCACATATCAGGATCATTTGGGATGTATTAAAATCCAATTGATTTTTATTACTACATTTAAAATGCAGTTGAAAAGAGCTCTTGTGACATTACCAAATTATTCCATTTTTGCATATATTGTTCTTTCTCTGATTAAGCTTAAGATTTTCTTGTTTGGTTGTTTATCTGGAGGAAAAATACTTACGTAATAGAGAATAAAGTGTTTCTCCTTTGAAAGTATGTGCTATCACATGAGCTTGTGTGTGTATAAATGAACCACATAATTATACAGGAGGTTTTGAAACTGCCTAGATTCTTTCTGAATTTAATGTGATTTTATTTATAGAGACACTTGTTGCTGAGATACTTTGAATTCTGGAGAAAAGAATCTAAAAGTAATGAAATAATGATCAAATTTAAATGTGGAATCCCTTATTCAGGAGAGTATCATCTCTCTCTTAGCCTCACTATTATACAAACGGATAAAATTCCCTCTTGGAGCTAGAGACCAATCATTGGTATCAGTTTTAGAGAGACAGAAGCCTTTCTCAGGGCTAAGAGACAGCAGGAATAGTAGTAATATCAGTTGGAACCTTGATACACATCAAAGGAAATGAAGCCCTATGGCTGAAGAAATTACATGGATACTGTAGACCAATAATTTTAAATATTAAAAGGCTCTTTTCAAGCTAAGGACAATTTGTAGTTATAAGCAGACAGCCCAAGGTTAGCAAGTACTGAGAAAAACCAGTCCCTTGAATCCAAGATTTTTTTTTTTTTTTTTACTTTTACGTGCTTCCTAGAGATTAAAGTGACTCATCTAATTGTCACTGATTAATGTAATATTTTTTCTCCATTTTCCTGTGTGTGTGTGTATACATGCATGTGCAAGCTTTCTCATCTACTTATGTACATATTTTCAAAACAAGCTTTTTAAAATTCATTTTCTACATAATATATTAAGGAGTAGTGTCGATTTTTAATTTAAATAGAAATGTATTGTCAATTGGTGTATCACTAGCCTATTTTAAACCTGATATTTAAGTTGATATTCAAATTTGAAGTCTCATTTTCTTTCTTAATAAAAGCTATCTCATTTAGCTACCAGTCTATGCTTTTGTTGTGTCAACCTGATAATATAAGCAGATAGTTAGAGGTTCTGATTTATGATGGTTTCTTTAAAAGATAGCTTTTGTGTAACTCTTCAGTCTAGAGTATTTGCTTGCTTGGTTTCTAACAAAGGCTCATTAAAATGAGTGAAACTAATATAAAACTTACCTTGAAACAGTTCCCTTGCTGAACTCTACTCCCAAAGGATTTTCTAATTTGCAATTTATATTTTAGACTTTGACGAAGAAATAAAAAGAAATAACATGTACTGCTCTCTGAAAATACTTGATACTATTTCAAAAGTTAAATAGAGTCATGGTACTTGGATTATTAAGACATTTTGTTTATATCATTTATTTATAAAGGAAGATAATTCACAATGATTTGCCGCTAATTCAATGACATTTTAAAATTGTAATTCAGTAAATATTTGTTATTGTCAAATCCTGAGGCAATCCTTATATATAGATTGGGACAAGGAGGTTTAGGTTTTAAAACCAAGCAACAAGAGATCCCTGGGTGGCTCAGTGGTTTAGTGCCTGCCTTCAGCCCAGGGCCTGATCCTGGACCTGGGATCAAATCCCACGTCGGGCTTCCTGCATGGAGCCTGCTTCTCCCTCTGCCTGTGTCTCTCTCTCTCTCTCTCTCAATCTCTCCCTCTCTTTCTCTCTCTGTGTCTTTCATGAATAAATAAATAAAATCTTTTTTTTTAATAAATAAATAATAAAACTGGGTGACATTTGGCCATGTGCATAAATCTTTGCATGTTTCATATTAGAAAATATGATCATTTTGTTGTGAACAAAATAAGCTCTTTGACTATGTTTTTGACTTCCATTTTCTCTCATTTTTCATAGAAAGAACAATTTGATTTAAACATACATTTATAGTCTTCTTCAATCTGAGGTTTAAGACATGTATAAAATCTGAATAAATAGAATGCTTAGCTTCTGGGTTTTATTCTGGTTAACTGAATTTTTTATTAAATTAGGGCAAAGATAAGATTGATTATAATTGTAAAGCTTTAAAAATGTCTTTTTTTCTACTTTAATGTACTAAACTTAATTCAATCCTTGCTTCTGTAATTTATTGTTTTTTTTTTTTTATTGTACCCCAGAGTCATCATCTTGAACCTGATTTGTTATTTTCTAAAGCTAGAAGAAAAATATTAATTTAGGTAAGCAGTGACTTAGGAACACTGAGAAGCTTCTTCATAAAAAAAACTCCTCAATCAGCTTGTTTTCCCTGATTATTGGCTTCTCCTCATAAAAAGTCTCAAAAATTGCTTAATCTTTTTATCTCAAGTTTCTGATTTTTTAGAATTCATTTTATAAAGATTTAATGAAGAAAAATGACTACTGTGACCAAAAAGGTAATAGAAATGGCCTAAATTCTCAATTTTTTAGAAGACAAGAGATGTGACTATTTTCACTATTACTTAGGAAAATAGAAAGATTGGGCACTAGAATTTTCCAATAGCTTCTTATTTGCCAACTCCATCTGATTATGGCTCTGTAAATGATTTCATTGTCCAAGGAAGCCATCTAAATCACATCTTGATTAAAAGCCCGTATGCAATGAATTGTTTTTCACTTTGGCTTTCGTTTGCTGGTTAATTTGGGAATATACGTGCAACCCAAACAGAATATGTAAATGGCCTCGGACAGCTACCTACTTCCCATGTGCCTTTCCAATGGCTAGAACTGCCCTAAGTACAGTTTACCAAGGCTTTATATACAAAAAGTAGTATGACTAGCCCCATCACTGCACTAATAGAAGTTTCTGTCCCATGGGTAGCTCAGACCACACGTGTAGTAGAGCAAACGTGCCATCTGGAAGTAATTCACTGTTATTGCCTCTTATCAGGACTGCTGAGGATTTTTTTTTTTTATCAAGTATAAATGAATCATAGAACAGCCTGATGTATGCTCATTAAACTATGAAAACTTGTTAGGCTATCATCTTACCATGCAAAATAGAAGTCTAATAGAGGTAAGCTAGATCTTGTGAGCCCATGGTACGAATGTGACATGTGAAGGGAGAAATAGAGTGAAATCTGTCTGCGTTATACCAGGAAATTACATATTCTTCTTAAAGTAAAATAAACACTTGACAAAGCTGTTAATCATCCCTAGTGGAAAGGATTTACAGATTCAATATTAAGATGATGAGCTTCCCACTGGTCTTAGAAGCACTGTAGTCAAATGAATCCATTTTCCTCTGAAATCATTTAGATAAAAATTATATTCGCATTGAAGAATATGAATGGCTTGAATGCTAAAATGTCACTTTAAAAATGCATTGTTCCTTCTGTGCGTTTCTGAAGCTTTCAGCTAATATTTGGTTAGGAGAAAAAGACATCTAGACCCAAACTACTCTTTCTTGAATGAACCTATATTTTCTGTGAAAAAGAGAATGAGACTGGGGATGACAACAGAGGCAAGTATATACATCCCTCAAATCCACTTCATATTTATGCATGTAACTCAGCCATAAAGGAGTATGCATTTTTATCTTAAGATTACTTCATAAGAGCTCTCTCTCTCTCTCATATTTTAGTGTGAACTGAAATAATCTTTCACCAATAAAATTTTTGGAAATTTACCTGCAGTGATATTGTAGCTGGTAACTCCTATAAAAACAAACAATTTTTAGAAGTTATCCATTGACCAAGAGATTACAGAATTTAGTGATTAAGGATGTGTGCAGTGCAGCATAAGGGCATTTGTTTCCTAGGAAACAAGCTAGTACCGTGCCACTGAAGAAATTTGTAAGCATTAAAATATTCTGTAATCAGGCCCCAGGAGAACATATTAAATTTTTTAAAAGGAATAAATATTTGACGTCCTAGCCATTTTCTAAATATACTCGTAGATGAGGCCTGTTGTCAAAGGGCTGTGTTTCAAGGGTGAGAGGAAATGATATAATAGGTGAGCCAAAAACATGTATCAGCGTGGCAGGATGAATGTAGGTAGCAGCCTGAGCAACTCGAGTCATTCAGCATCATGAGGTAAGAATGACAAGTATAGGGGTGCCTGGGGGGCACAGGTGGTTAAGCGTCTTCCTTCAGCTCAGATCATGATCCCAGGGTCCTGGGTTTGAGCCCTGAGTTAGGCCCCTGCTCAGTGGGAGCCTGCTTTTCCCTCTTCTCCCCGCTTGAGCTCTCTCTCACTATCTCTGTCTCTCTCTCTCTCTCTCAGATAATAAATAAAATCTTTTTAAAAAGTGACATCTTAATCAGACAAAAGGAAACTAATTTTAGGATAAAGATTCAGAGGCAGGAATAAAAGGACATAGTTTTTTTGTTGTTGTTTTGTTTTGTTTGTTTGCTTTTTTTTTTTTTTTTTTTTTTTTTTTTTAGGACATTTAAAAGAACCCTCTTGAAAACAAAAGGGTGCAATTAAAGAAAACAAAAGTAACCCATTCTCAGGCCAGGTGGCACCCTTAAAAATGGCCAGATTAAAAGAGTCACCATCTAAATGACACTACTTTCTAGGTACTTAAAAATATTCCAGATCAAAGACATGTTCTCTGTATGCCTAGCATGGGGCATAAGCTCTCACCAGTGAGCTACATTGCTGAGAGGCTTTCTGGATCTCTGTTACTATGAATGAAGGTCAAACATTTTCTTGGGACCTTATAATGAGGTTAGAAAGTTTAGATCTAGCTTTAATGTTCTCATCTATAAAATGAGGATTACGATATCTGCTCAAGTTGCTTCTGAAAGGATAAGTTTTCTAAAAACTTCCAATTTAGGAGATAAAGGAAGTGTGTTGTTCAAGTAAGCATTCAGTACATGGTGGTGGTTCGCCTCGTGATGCAAAAATAAGAGTCCTACACTCCTCGGGATCACACATTCAGGTAATTGCTCATGAATGGTGACTCATCCAAGGAGATTTTGGAAAAGATAGATGGTAAAATATAAACAAATGCATATACAGTATATAATACATCTGACAATGATTTTTGCCTGAAGAAAAAAGCAGATGTGGTAGGAGAGACACGAGCTCTCATTTTAGTCATGATGAACAGAGAAGGCTTTTCTGTGCAGAGGACATTTGAACAGCAAAAAAAAAAAAAAAAAAAAAAGTGAAAGAGTGAACATGCTAATAGCTAATGGGAGAGTATTCCAGATAAAGGGAAAAAAAAATCACTGGGGAGAGAATACACTTGGTTGTGCAATAAGCAAGAAGACAATGTGTGGTTAAAGAAGAATAGAGTTAAACAATGTGAAGAAACAAATTAGAATATACTTAGAAGTCAAAAAGTATTAAGGCTTGGAGTCCATGGTTAGGACTTTGGATGTTATTCTACGTGTAATAGGAGACACTAGATCCTTTTGTTCAGACACTACGTGAACTGATTTGTCTTTGACCCGTGAAGTTAGAGCAGGGATATTTAACTGTTGGATGGGACTGTAAGGTCAAGGCAAGTGTTTTTGCCCTGTCTAGATGCAAATTGGGCAGAAAATGGAATAAATAGTTGGCTTGCATATAAGCTCTGAGTCTAGTTGCTGCATATTTATCCAGGGAACCTCTAAAGAGAAGGTATTAAAAAGGTAGTAGAGGAATTTAAGCCCTGACTCCTACCTTTTGGAGATAGTATCTGTAACTTCAGGGCACCATCTTCAGGGGCTACCATTCTACTATGCGTAGGAGTGGATTTATGGATCTATTTCCCATAAAGTCAGCACCATTGCTAGAAATGCCATTTGCCTTTATTCTCCAGTAATCATGTGTGGCCACAAACACCGGTAGTCACACATGCTCCTCATTAAAGAAGAAATATTCAGAGGTCAACTTTTGTCATTATTGTCTCTGCAACATACAGATGGAGAACAGCATGGTGTATGCGAGGAAACAAAATATTTAAAATCTGAAGTTAGGGGAGGAATTGGGGTTTGTTTTCATTTGTGAAATTGTGAAATATTCCATTTTATAGAATTGTGTTGTTCAGAAGTCCTGTCAGACGTGAAGGAAAATTATTGGAATTGATCTCAGCAAAGACGTTTCATTGGCAAAGCTCTGTGAATATGAAGACACAAGCACTTGCTTATTTAATAAGCAAGATATGGAAATATGTGATCACAGCTAGTCGGGAGACTATACATATGGAAGCAAGTTGACTAGGAAGGTATAAGAAAGAGATATAAAAATAGATGTGGATATAAAATACATATATGTGCATGAAAAATCACAGAAAAGTAAACTTGACAATCTCACCATAAACTAGCATAGAAACACCTACCGTAGGCAAGTTAGAATGGTAAACAGTAAACATTGTGGACAGAAATTCTGAATGACTTCTGAAAACTCTAATTTAAACTCTGGTTATCCCACCTACCATAGAATGTCTAGCGTTTCCTAAACGTCTTTATTGAATATTTGTTATCAGATTTAGCATCATGTCTTATTTGGGGCAGTATTCTCTAGACAGGTCGGGAAATGGGGTTAAGGCTGGTGGCATGTTAAACTCTAGCTACTTTGGCAGAACTTCACTGTGAAGAGGGCACAGCACCTGCCTGCTCTGGTCTTCTGACCTCTGGCTAATGAGATTTATCAAATATATACGTGACGGTGAAAGCCCTGCAGAGTAATAAAAAGAAAATGCATAGTTCTGAATTGAAAATAAACATTCCTGCATGCATTGCAAACAGTAGGCTCTACTCACAGGTCTGTTTATTTTAGCTGTTACTATTGCAACACTCAAAATGTGGCTAGTCCGTATGAAGATGTTCTGTAACTCGAAAGTATAAATAGCACGTGATTTAGAAGACGAAATACCAAAAAAAAAAAAAAAAAAAAAAAAGAAAAAAAAGAATGTAAGGTATCTCATTAATAATTTGATACTGATTATATGTGAAATGATACTATGGGTGTTTTTGTATAAATAAAATATAATTTGCAAAATTTAGTTTAACTCTATTTACATTTCATATGCAACTGAAAAAGTTTAAGATTTCATATTAGCAGAAGAGATGTGGGGAATGGGAAAAATGAGTGAAGGGGAGTGGGAGATACAGGTGTTTAGTTATGAACTAAGTCCCAGAACTAAAAGGGCACAGCATCAGGAATGCGGTCAGTAATAGCTTTGTAGGGTGACAAATGGAAGCTATACTTGTGTGTAGCATAATATATAAAGAAATCTAATCACTGTGTTGTACACCAGAAACTAACATTGTGTGTCAACTGTTCTCAAATACAAAATTTTAAAATGATAATGAAATTGGGTATTAACCAGTGTTTGTGGCTTTCATCAGAGTTCTACTGGATAAGGTCGTATTAGAACTTTAATGGACAAGGATCCAGTTTGGCCAATGCAATATGCATCAGGAAAAAAAAAAAGTATTAAGGCTTGAATGAGAAGAGAATTATTTTGGTGTCCAATCGGAGTCTGAACCGAAGCTAAGTAATTTAAGAGCCACCTGATGATCATGGATCTTCTATTTAAGGTCTCTGAGGTTCAGAGATTTTTAATCTATAAATAAATAAAAATAATATTAGAGGCTTAAGGTTATGAAAAATGTACTTAGCACGGTCCCTGGTTCATAGAGAGCGTGAGGAAGATTTATTTTTTTTCTTCCAGCACTAGAAAAGAAAAACTGAACTTCGCTCACTCCTCCTCCAATAACTAGCTTTATGTTGGCAGGCTTATCTGTTCCTTTCTGTCAGCTCCAGTTAATTCAGACATAAAACAGGTATGGTAATGTGATTGTTTTGAACATTGGTATCAGTACAAATTGATTTTCTGAGTTCTTTTCACTCTAAGTATTCAAATATTAAATTACTGTATTCTCAATGACTCAAAAATATCAAAAATAAAAAAAAAATCATCCCAAGAATTCTGGGATTCTCTTCAGGACTTGGATTTTTTAAAATTGAAGTTAAACTTTACAAAAAGAACATAATCAGTAAGGTTAATATATTTGACATCACTAAAATGGTGTCTAATGTATTTTATCTTCAAGTATCTTTTATTCGAATTAAAATACCTCCTCTTTAATTTTAAAAGCTTTTGTAAAGCGGCAAGTTTTCTCCACATTGGAGAAAAACGTTGTCTCCCTTAAAGAAACATAGTGTCACCTCTTTAAGAAGCCACTTTGACCTTCCTAAAAGTAGAGAGATTTTTCTCCAATGACTATTTCCCATTCTTCCATAGCAACCCTGTCTCCACTACAAAGGGCAAAACTTGCCTAATGTCAAGTTTTGTTTGGTCAACAGGCAACTTGAGTTAACAACCAACTTGTACCAACTCTGACCTTTACTTTTTCATAGAAATTTAGATATTTCCTTTCCATTTAAGTGTAGATTGCTCTCCCTTTTTTTTTTTTTCCTTTGTAAAGCATTATTGTCTGAACATGAGGAAAAGAAAAAGCAGTTCCCCTAGGTGTGACTCCTTTTATTCCCAATTAACGTGGGAAGTGGGGAGTGGCAAGAGATGGTCCTAGGGGAAAAGAAAAATGAAACAGGCAACCTGGACCCTGGGCAAATAGAGTAGAGGCATTTGCCAGGGACAGACCCCTCACCTACGCTGTAAGCAGGACGTCCCTGGTTGAGAATTGCTTATAGCAACGATGACAGCTCCACGAATCTCTGTGCTTAGGAGGTGATAGCCTGGAGAATGTCATATAACACGAAGATAAACAATGTAGATGTTACCTAGCTTAAATGCTCCCTGCTGGGTGAGATAACAAGCATATCTTACAGAAAATTTATTTATGTAACATATGTAAATAGGTGTACGTTATACATATGTCATATATTATTCTGAGATAGCACGTATCCAATGTGGAAGAAAAACCTTTGATGAGCCACACCAATCATTCCAGACCCCTTCCCACTTTATATGTGTTTATTTGCTTGAATTAAAAAAAAAAAAATAGTAACATTTGATACTGGCTAAGATTCAGATCTCTGACTTAAGAATCAGATCCCTTGGGGGACACCTGGGTGGCTCAGTGGTTGAGCATCTGCCTTGGGCTCAGGGCATGACCCCAGGGTCCCGGGATCGAGTCCCACATTGGGCTCCCTGCATGGAGCCTGCTTCTCCCTCTGTCTGTGTCTCTGCCTCTCTCTCTCTCTCTCTCTCTCTCTCTCTCTCTGTGTGTCTCTCATGAATAAATAAATAAAATCTTTAAAAAAAGAAAGTCAGGTTGCTGGTTTTAGCTCACAATACATTATGAAGAAGCTTGTATTTCCATTATTTTGTCTTATGTATATGAACAGGAAAATAAAAGTGAACCTTTTCCACAAACTTAATCAGATCAGCACTGGATTTTAATGATGCCTTATTTCTGCTTTGTAACAAAAAGGGCACTATCTCTATTTCCTGGAGGAGAAAAGGTTAAAAAAAAAATATGACTCCACAGCTCTAACCTGAGCCTGTCGTCATGATTGCATAAAATGAGTTATGTGCTTCTTTAAATAATCTGCTATGAAATACCATTTCCACCCATGTACTTTGCTCCTCACTTCCTGTCCTCATCCAATGTATGTGATATGTAGGGGCCCTTGGTGTGAAAACATAAGAATGAATGCATTTTATTTGATTATTTTCAAAATTTTCAGTGTAAGAGAAAATGGTAGCTAAGATTTAAGATAGAAATGATTACAAAAGTAACATGACAATTTACCCGGGTGGCTCAGTCGGTTGAACGTCTGGCACTGTTGATTTTGCCTCAGATCATGGTCTCAGGGTGGTGAGATTGAGCCCTGTGTGGGGCTCTGCACTCAGCAGAGAATCTGCTTGAGATTTATCTCTTCTTCTCCCTCTGCTTCTCTCCCAGCTCTCTCTCTCTCTCTCTCTGTCTCACTCTCAAATAAACAAATAAAATCTTAAAGGAAAAAAAATAACATGACACATAAGCCCATGTTGAGGAAATATTGTGGTCAGGAGAACAATGCCTATCTCTACTACTATCCTTTTGCCAGCAAAGACATGGAGGGCAGTGAGCTCTGTGTTCTCAAAGATCTGCCTGTTTTTGATCATGTATGTGGAGTATGTGTCCCCTTCTAGAGTATGTTAATAGCTTTTATCAATAATCATAAGATCTATAATCCAATATGGGTATACAGTCACTCTACTTGGATGGCAAAGAAAGAAGTATTGGGGGTAGTGGGAAAGTAGGTGGGACCAGAACTCATCAACATGGATCAAGACTGGTACCTAAGAAGACTAGCCAATAAAGAACAGAGAAAAAATAGCCCCTAATAACAAGGAAGGGTTTTTTTTTTTCTTCCTTCAGTCCTCCCTTTCTCTTTCCTTTTTCTCTTTCTTTCTTTCTTTCTTTCTTTCTTTCTTTCTTTCTTTCTTTCTTTCTTCCTTCCTTCCTTCCTTCCTTCCTTCCTTTCTTCCGGTTCTTTTCTTTATTCTTTCTCTTTCTTTTTTCTATTCCTTCTTTCTTTTCTGTTTCTCTTTTTCTTTCTTTCTTTCTTTCTTTCTTTCTTTCTTTCTTTCTTTCTTTCTTTCTTTCCTTTCTTTCTTTCTTCTTTCTTTCTCCTTCCTTTCATTGTTCCCCTCTTCCTTCTCTCCCCTTCCTTCCTTCTTATCTTCTTAAACTAACAATGTAAAAACAAGTTTGGGAAACTAGTGAATTCTTATCCCATTTATAATTTTTTTTTTAATCATGATCAGTCCCATTGCCATGTTTTGCTTGGATCTGTGCTGTCTTTGTATCTCTTCTTTAACAATGTATTTTGGATGGTTATTACTTTTTTATATTAATTTTCAAAAGCCTCATTTTGCTCAAATATGTTAGATATAATGACATCTTTTTGTCTCAACTCTCCTGCTCCCCGATTATTATTCCTCTTTCCTTGAAATATTTTCTCTATTCCTTACTCAAATCCTATGCTTTCTTCAAGCTCTAATTCATAATGTAGCACTTCCATGAATCTTTCTAGAGAAGTTCCAACATTCCTAGAGGAGTTCTAAACTTAAAACTTTTAGGGAAATACAAAAGGGTTCTTTGAGAATGACTTATCTTGCAATATGTTATGAGAACTCAACTTCTCAATTTAGTTTGCTATAAGTAACACATGCAAAACCATAAACTTCGTGAGTGTAGGTATTTTTACTCTTTTCTCCACTCCATTTTCTTCGTACCCAGAATAATCCTGGCATGAGGAAAAAGTTTAGTAAATATTTGTTGGGGGAATGAATGAATTAAACTCATTATAAAAGATGATTCATATATCAGCTTTCCAGTTCTGCCAAGCGTATTGGAGGAATGGTTGGCAATAACCTTTAATCTGCAGGGCTGTGAGGGAATGACCACTATTTTGTGAATCATCTCATGGTCCTGTTTTATCTTCTTGGTATTTATGATAATGTGCTATAATGTCTCCTCTTTGCTTCAGAGTCTCTTATTACTAAATTTAGACTTTATTTATGCAATTTCTCCAAATGTATTTTCTTACTGCCTTTTAGGAATGGCTTTACTTCCATCCAATATGATATTTAAATTGATTGCATGATGCTATAATTCTAACTCTTCAGAATTGGAGTTCTCTGCAACAGTATTTGTATTGCCATCAAATTCAGAATTCTTTTGTAACTTGGGACAAAGAATACACTTTAGAAACCAGAATCACTTCCTTCTTGGAGTGAGTCTTGAAAATAGATCTTCTTTGGAGTAGCGTCATGGCACTACTTCTGGTTTAACAGCATTAAATATGAGTTCTAGTCCAATAACTCTGGGTTGCTCTAAACCCAAATGCATGTGCTCAGCAAACCATGCACATCATATATGAACATGGAAGGCACAGAAACAATACTGATGGACCAGTTGCTTTTAAATAGCACAAAGTAAATTTGATTATATCCGTCCATTGCTTAAAACCCTCTATGATCTTACCCTCACCTCCCCAGTGCCAAAAACAACAAAAAACACAGCTTATTATAGTGCACCTCACGGTCTTCTGTGGCCCCAGAAAAACTGTTCTTACCCACCTCTCTCACCTCCTCTTCTACTGTGTTCCCTTTGTGGAGTCTACAACAGCCATATGGGCCCTCTCCACACTGATCTTTGAAAATGCCTGGAAATTTCCATCTCAAGGTCTTAGCCTCTACACTCATTATTCGTTTGCCTGAAATACTCTTCGCATGGCTGACTTTTTCTCCTCATTTACATCAAATGTTGCCTCTTTGAGGAGGCCTCTCAGAATCAATCTGTATGACATTTCTTCTGTGATTACTATTTATACCATTACTGTTTCATTTGCTTCATATCACTTATCTCTGATATTATCTTGGCTACTTTTTTTGCCTTTTAATTGCCTGTATCCCCTCACTAAAATCCAGTGAAGGACCTTAACTTTAATTATGTCAGAAAAACTGGATTCAGCTGCTGATTTGGGAAGGTACTGCCAGGATGAAGAAGTGTTGCTGGGTCTGCTCATGGGAACAGAAAGAAAAAAAAAAATGAATTTGATTCATTTTTCTTCTACTTTTTAAAAACGTACATAAATCAGAAACAAGATAGTATTAAAAAGTTTATAGGAGAAGGCGCCTTTTTTTTTTTTTCCCACAAACCCTTTTACCCCTTGAAAAGTCTTAATTTCCTTGTCATAATGGTACTTTGGCATGTTAAAGGGTGTGTCTGCATTAGTTAGCTGTTTTAACAAAATTCCCTAGACCAAATGACTTACAAACAACAGACATTTCTTTCTCCCAGTTCTGGGGCCTGGGAGTCCAAGAATAAAGTACTGGAAGATTTGATGTCTGGTGAGGTCCTGTGTCTGGGTGCACAGCCATTTCTTGCCGTGTCCTCACATGAGGGCAAGTGAGCTCCCTGGAACCTTTCCTTATAAGGTCACTAGTCCTATTCATGAGGGCTCTGTTCTCATAACCTAATTATCTCCCAAAAGTTCCCATCCCCAGATACTATCACGCTGGGGATGAGGTTTCAAATAAGAATTTTAGGGGGACACAAACATTCATGCTTTAGTAGGATGTTAGCTGCTTCCTACAGTCATTACTACTGTGTTATCCTCATGTTCTCTCTTTTTGGCTTTTCAGTTATCTGGTTAATAATTTTATAGCTAGTTAACAATACACAAAAATCTCTCTTAAAGTAACTGATTCAATTTCTGTCTCTGAGTGGACTCTCCTCATCAATATCTATATTTACATTTCAAGATGAAGATAGAGAGGAAGATATGGAGATTTACATGGAGATTTACATATATTCCCTAGTTGGATTGGTTGATATCTAGCATCTAGCCTAGAATATTCTTGTTTTTTTTTTTATAGCTCCTTTATCTTTTTTTTTTTTTTTTTTTTAGATTTTATTTATTTATTCACAATAGACATAGAGAGAGAGAGAGAGAGAGGCAGAGACACAGGCAGAGGGAGAAGCAGGTTCCATGTAGGGAACCTGACGCGGGACTCAATCCTGGGGCTTCAGGATTGCGCCCTGGGCCAAAGGCAGATGCTAAACCACTGAGCCACCCAGGGATCCCCTAGCTCCTTCATCTTAGGTTAACTGACAGTTTGTATTCTATTGTAAGTCAACTTTCTTATAGATAGGAAATAATACTAGTGTTTGTTTTTGCAAATTGTGTTACCCTTAGAATTCCCAAATATGATTACTGACTTAAGTTCTAAAAAGAAATATTTTATACAGTCGGTATCTTGCCCCCACAAGTCACTGAGTACCAACAGACTGTAGTTGTCCTTACTGAGAAGGCTTTTGTTCTTCTGACATTGAAAAGATGATGTTGGAATATATGATGCCAGGATTTTAAATTATGTCCTTGAGATTGGTAGCTCAATATATGAACATTACTTTCCCATCTCCAGAAAAGATATCCAGCCACAAAAAACACATGCTTGCAGGGAGGTAGTAAATAGACTCCTACATTCTGAAGGGATTTTCTAGTGTTACATCACAATTCCTTTTTAACAGGAAACTCTCCAGAGAGAGGATTTATGGTAACTTTAAGGATAGAAAAGGGCTATCTTGTCTCAGAGAGCACGGAATAAGAACAGTATAGGGAAATACTTAAATTCCAAATGGTAAGAAGTGAATAGTGACAGAAAAAAGATCATTCTGAGTCAAATAATTCAGAAGAAAATGGAAGAAGAGAGAAGAATGAACATAGCAAAAATAAGCCGTTGCTTGTTTTCCAAATTTATGGGACACAAAAGGGAGAATTCTAGTGAAAATGCAGGCTATATGTGAATGCTTTAGTCTTTTCTTGTTGTTCGATTTGCCTTTTTTTTTTTTTTTTTTTTTTTTTGTAAATGAGATTAATTCTCTAAGTCTAAGAAGTACTTTCTTGTGCCTTTGGCTATTTTCCTAATTCGGAGTTATTTTAAGTGACTGTACTGAGGTTTGAGAACAGTTATTTAAGGTAAAAGTTCAACCCCACTCTCTCCAGGGAAAACAGTTTAGATAGATCACTCGGTAATTTAGGAGAAAAAGATCTCTTTTCTTGCTAATTTTGTTGATTTGATTCCCTATGCAGGTTTAACAATTTATTAGGATAAACAAATGCAATTCAGCATTATTCTCAAAAAGAACCCTTAACATGCCACAGAATCATGATGACAAAAGAATTTTTTTTTTTTTTAGTTAAAAAGCTTTGCAGGGGTAAAAGGGTTCACACACACCCACCCACACACACAAAATCCACAAAGCTTTTGAATGATGCTGTTTCTGATTTATGTATTTTTTAAAAAGTATAAGAAAACGGAATCAAATTCAATTTTTTCTCAAAATACAAAATAAGTATATCACCTACTTGGATGCCTAGTGTATGCCTGGGAATCAAATTAATCATTCTCATGAGGATTAAAAAATAACCTCTGCCATGCATTTAATTCCTAAATCTCTGATTTAGGACACTGACTTGTGTTTTTAAATGCCCTTAATGACACATCATTTAACTTTTCAGAGATTAACTTAATCTATCTTTTTGTAAAAATGAAAATAGCAAAGAAAGTCATTAGTGTTCAAATTTCAGAGTGTAGTGTATCTACCCCAAAGTATGATTATTTCACCAGGGGATTTAAACCAGCAATCAAGGTTGTATTGTATGTAGAGAAGGAATAGCAGTATAACAATTGGGGGAAAAGTAGAAGTTGAGAAATTGCTCTTTGGGTAAAATGTACGTGGGGAAACAGCATGATTTATTGCCACATATGTAGTATTAGCATGTATGTGAGTATAACAAATTAAACTTATGTTTCTACTAATAAGTAAACTAGCAAAATGACAGTATCCAGAGAACAAGTCTCTAAGAAAATCTACCTGATAGTTTTGTGGTTTCTAAATTAGCCTTTAAAATTTTAATGACGATGTCATAGAAGGAACATCATATTTCAAAGCTTTGGAAATACAATGCAACTTTAGAAATACCACAAGCTTTCTAAGAAATTCTTTGCTCTCTGTAAATAAGTATTTCAAAAGTTCTGTTAGGAAAGCATTTTTGAGATTTCTACTTGTTGGCAGAGTATATATTGCTGTGTTGCCCCAAAGGACTCATCTATCCTAAAACACCTTTAAATAAAAATTATTGGATTCAAATTAAAATTTGTTTGATGTTTTTGCTGTGAATTACTCCCAATCTACTTGAAATTTATTTTTCCTTTCAGTTTAAAATACCATGTCTTTGGGAAAAAAAAAAAATGTTTTCTACCTTTTAAATCAAAACTTTGGATTGCATTACAGGAAAAACAAATCTTGTAACAGAGGCAAAGTAAGGTTGAATAGCAAATAAATTAGATTCAGCCTTGAGATAACAGAAATAGCTGTAATCAGAAGATATGTTTTATTATTACAGATGGAGATAATGGTGAGAAAAGTGTGGGAGAATGCCTAAGGCTTATTTTAAGACTATTGTAACAATATATTACCTACATGGCTTATTTTCATATATGTATTTTTTAGAAGTGCCTTTTTCTAGAATTTATTTTATGCAAATTTCATCATTACAGAAGTAAGATTAAAATTGACAAGCACTGTTGAGTGCTTTTGATGTAAAATGTCCATAAGGCCATATGCTCTATTCAGAGGGATAACCAAACCAAATAATTTAATTCCTGTCTTCAAGAAGCTTATAATCTCTTCTGAAAATAGTATGTGCCAGAGGGGGAAAAAATGAGGTATATTTAGTATCAAATGATTCAGTAACAGATTTATAAATTCAAAAAGAATAAATATTAAAAAAAATAAACGTGCCATTGGACACTGAGGAATCAAGTCTGTGAAATCTTTCAGGGAGGATGAATACTGAGTTTTAATAGAAAATAGGTGAGAGTATGTTATAGAATAAAGGGAAAAATTTGATTTAAATTTTTTATTCTGGCTCAGGGTGATTAAATTTGACAATCTGAACTGATGGCCTAATTTAGAAAATTTGTATAACATGTCTAGACCTTATTTTTCTTATATATTAAATGAAATACCACACACACACACACACACACACACACACATAGCATTAGTCAGGGAAACAAAACCAATAGGAGGCATTTATTATTTATTTATTTATTTATTTATTTATTTATTTATTTATTTATTTACCTATTATGAGGAATTGAGTCATGTGACTATGGAGGCTGAGCTACCCCATGATCTGCCATCTGCAAGCTAGAGACCCAGGAAAGATAAGGATGTAATTCAACCCCAGTCTAATGACCAGAGAAGTAGGGGAAGAGATGAAGCAAATCCCAGAGGAGAGTTTTTGGAGGTGAAATGGGTGAGGCAGGAAGAAAAGAAATGACTTCTTTCCTGTTCCACCTTTTTCTATTCAAGCCCACAGTAGATTAGATGGTGTTTGGCCATAGAGCAGACTGCAATCTACTTTACTGAACCCACCAAATCAAATGCTAATCTTGTCCAGAGAATCCCTCACAGAATACCCTGAAATATTTAATCTGATTACTCATTGCCCACTGAAGTTAACACGTAAAATTAGCCACTGGACTTAGCATTCTTAGATAAAATACAAGATTTTTTTGTTTGAAAGATTGATTGATTTCAGAGAGAGAGAGAACGCACATGTGAGTGAGGTGGGGGGCAAAGGGAGAGGGAGAGAAAGAATCCTAGAGCAGACTCCACACTGAGTGGGGAGCCTGATACCAGGATCAATCCTAGAACCCTGTGGTCATGACCTGAGCCGAGATCAAGAATCAGTCTCTTAACTCACTGAGCCACCCAGGTGCCTCTAAAATACACGATTTTTATTTGCTAAGTCCGGCAACCCTGACTGGACTAGATCCTTCATTGATTTCACAGAAGTCTACAAAGGAACTGTGTTTGAAACCTTATCAGTTCCTTTCAAATGATGTTGAAAATCTGAATTTTACTTTTTAAAAAAAGGTTATGAAGTGAGAAATGTTATATCCCTCCCACCAATTACTTTGAGATGTTATGACAGCAAGAGCAGAGTGAAGAAATTCAGCTGAAAGGTATATAAAACAGATGGCAAGGTCTGTGCATCCATAGTAATAATACTAGTTTTATGGCTCTTTCAATTAGTGCAGATGAGAAAGCCACCATTAGAAATCATGGGATATTATATGATTGACCATGCATGCTTAGGTACGTGTGTAGGTCTCTACGTAACAGTAGACTTCTCAGTGTTACTGCCATAGAATATGTTTGTGACCTAAGAGCTGTTTAATCACCTGGAGCTGAAACCTATGGAACAATCTGCAAGGAATACGTATTTATTTTGTTTTTTAAGTAGTGTCTCATTTTGGTGCCAGAACCTTCTTCTTTCCTCTGGGAATAGATCATAGCCCTTTTAATTATTTAATATGCCTTTTATTATCAGACATAAAAATTTATTTTTTATTGGTGCACAGTTCTATGAATTTTAATGGGTGTGTAGATGTATTTAATCACCAAAATAATCAGGGGACAGAGCAGTCCTAGCCGTTCCTTCAAACTCCCTCATCCTTTCTGTAAGAGTCAAACTCAACCTCTCTCTCCCCCAATTCCAACCCAACTCCTAGCACCACTGATCTTTTCTCTCTAATCTCCATAGTTTGGTCTTTTCAAGAATGGAATCAGATGGTATGGGAACATTTTGAGATTGGCTTCCTTCGCTCAGCATACTGACTTTGGGAGTTACCTTAGTTATTGTATCAGCGTTTTTTTCCTTTTCATTGCATGACTGTACCATTGTTTGTTTACCATTCACCTGGTGATAGATATTTGGTCTTTTCCAGTTTAGGGTGATTAAGAATAGAGCCACTATACATATTTGTGTGCAGTTCTTTGTAGCTGCATAAATTTTTATTTCTCTAGGGCAAGTCATCACAATGGGATTAGATGGGTCATATGATAAGCAAATGTTTACTGCCAAACCATTTTCCAGGGCATTTCCTGAAAAGCATTTTGCTTTTCCATTAACAATATATGCGTTCTGGTTTCTCTGCATCCTTACTAGCACTCAATATTACCAGTATTTTTTTTTTTAACTTAGTCATTTCTAATAGATGTGTAGCTGTATCTTATTGTATTTTTAATTTGCATTTTCCTAATAATTGATAATATTGAACATCTTATGTATGTGTTTTTTCATTTGCATATGCTAAAGTACTTGAAGTATCTTGCCTAGATTTTAGTGAGCTGTGTCCCTACAATTGAATTTTACTATTATGGATAAAAATCCTTTGGTGAATATGTGATTTGTAAACATTTTCTTCCAGTCTATTTATGTTTTCATTCAATAAGCAATTTTTATATACATACAATTTTATATGTATATCACAATGTTATGTATAGATATTTCAATGTTATCTCTATCTATACAAACTGTATCTGAATTTTGGGGGGATTCTGAATAAAATTGCATTAAATCTATATATTACTTGAGGAAAATTGATATTATTACTATGTTGACTCTTCTAATCCATTAATATTATATATCTCTTAATGTATTTGACTCTTAATTGATTTATTTCAAGTTTTATAGTTTTCAGCCACAGATCCTGTATATATTTGTCACATTGATAATTTAATATCACAATTTTTTGGTATTTATAATTGAGAATTTAATTTGAGTTTCAATTATACTTTTTACTTCATTTATTTCCATAATTTTATAAATTTTTACATATGATAATAAAAGAAATTTACTTCTTTTTGCTGTTGATCTTATATCCTGCAAAGATGCTAATTCATTTATTATTTCTAGGAATATTTTTTGTGGTTTTCTTGGAATCTGACGTGTACATCATAATGTTGTCTATAAATAAGAATAAACTTACTCTTTCCTTCTAATCATGAGGCCTTTTTATTTCTCTCAACACCAGCTGGGACTTCCAGTAGGATGTTGAATAGGCGTAGACAGAGTGGAGAACATCTTTGCCCGTTCCTGACCTTAGTAAGGAAGCATTCATCTTTAAACAATATATTACCTGTAAGCTTTTGTACTTGTCCTTTATCAAATTCAGAATTCTTTTCCAGTCCTAATTTACTTAGAGTTTTTATCATAAAAGGAAGCGTTGAGGTCTTTAACTATAATTGTAGATATTTATATCTTTCCTTTCAGTTCTGTAAGTCATTGTTTCATGTATTGTGAAGGTCTGTTGTTACAAAGATACACATTTAGAATTGTTATATCTTCTTAGTGAATTAACCCTGGTCATGTATAAGTGTTGAATTGTTTCTCTCTTGTTGCTTTCAACATTCTGCCTTTGTCTTTGTCTTTTAACAGTTTGATTTGATATTTCTTCACTTCCTGCTTGAGAGGAGCCTCAAGTTTAACTCAAGGTGAGGTGAGGGCTTCAGGCCTTCTCAGATCTTTTCCGCAGATGCATTTAGACCTGAGAATGTTCTCCTATGCATGCACCTGGTCTTACAGATTCCTAGGTGTATGTTGGAGCTACAAAGCCACTTTGGTCATCTCATTCTCCAGTTTTTACTTTAAAGCTTTTTTGGGGTTACCTATCCTGTGCTCCAACTGTTATCCACTTCCTCAAGCAGCCATGAATTCCATTAATTGCATCTAATTGCTTTCAACAAATGCCCCTGGAGAAAAGACTGGTCACACTAGGAGATCTGAGTCAGGTCAAATAAAAACAAACTCACAAATGGGGACTTCCAGTGTATCATCTGACAGGTCAAATGATGACATTTTCTGGGAATGAGGTGGGGAAGGTGCTCCAGCCTATTTCTCCCTCCTCGGTGTTTGCTAGGATGCTGGTTTTCATTGTGACTGCAGCTGTCAGTTCTCAAGACAACAGCCACACTGGAGAGGTGATTGGGAAGAGGGAAAGTTAAAATACCACAACAGTTGCTGTTCTCAATGAGAGTCCACTGTTTTTCCTGAATAAATATTCCCTGAATTGCTACAGCTTTTGGCTAATTTTTAGCATTCTGTAAACTGTAATTATTACAGGTTTGTCACTTTCCTGGCTATTACGAAGATATAATTTGTAGAGATCTTTATTTTGCCATTTTTACTGATGTCACCTCAAACTTTTTTTTTATTAGTATTTGCATGGTATAATTTCATCCATCTTTTTATGTTTACTCAACTTATATCATTATATTTAAAGTGAGTTTGATGTAGATTGCATATATTTAACCGATGGCTTTTAATCCATTCTAACAATCTATATCTTTTAATTGGTTTGTTTAGAACATTTGCTTTTATTATTAATCTACTTGAAATTAAACCTACCGTTTTATTTGTTTTCTAAATGTTCTTTCTGTATTCTGAAACTTTTCCCCATTTATTGTGTCTTTGCATGTTATTTAAACATTATATAGGATTGCAATGTATTTTTTTTTTTACTGAGTTTCTTTGTATATTTGCATCTATGTGGGTGTGTGTTGAGTTTCACACTCACCTCAAACTGAATACAGAAAACTTATCACAATATATAAGTGTCTTTTTCCCTTTACCTTTATGCTATAATTATATATATATATATATATATTATATATATATTCACACATATACATACACACTATCAATGGTCAAATGTCTTATTAAAAATTTAAGAGAAGAACAATATTTTATATTATCTATAACCTTACTATTTGTGATACTTGTTTTCTTTTTTATGTTCCAGATTTTCTTCTGTTATCTTTTTCCTTCTTTACCAATACTTAAAGAGGTTTAGTATTAGTTTAGTTTTCCTTTATCTGAGAATACTTAAAGAGGTTTAGTATTAGTTTAGTTTTCCTTTATCTGAGAATGGTCTTATTTTATCTTCCTTCATGAATGATATTTTTACTGGCTATAGAATTCTCAGTTGACAGGTGTGTTTTGTTTTTAGCACTTTAAAAATATTGTTTCACTTCTTTCTGGCCCTCATGTTTTCCAATGAGAAACCTGTAATTATCTGTATTATTATTTTCCCAATGGATAATGCCATTTTTCTCTGACTGTTTCAAAGTTTTTATTCTGTTTCAGCAGTTTTATTACATTTCTGGGAATATATCTTTTTTTTTTTTTTTTTTTTTTTTTTTTTTTTTTTTTATTTATTTATGATAGTCACAGAGAGAGAGAGAGAGAGAGAGAGAAGCAGGCTCCATGCCCCGGGAGCCCGACGTGGGATTCGATCCCGGGTCTCCAGGATCGTGCCCTGGGCCAAAGGCAGGCGCCAAACCGCTGCGCCACCCAGGGATCCCCTAATCATTATTTCTTTAAATAATCTTTTAGCATCACATTCTTTTCCTCTCCCTTTTCTGGAATTCTGATGACAGGCATATCAGATTTTTCAGATATTGTTCAATTTTTTCTGTGATTTTTTTCATTTGTTCATACTGGATGATTTCTACTGATACATCATCAAGCTCACTGGCTCATCTCTAATGCATTCAGATATTTAGATCTTCTATTTATTTATATATTTCTGAGGTTTTCTATTTTACCATTGACTTTAAGATATTTGTAATTGGACTTTGTTGGAGTACTTTTATAGTAGCTGTTTTAAAACTTTTGTAGCTAGATTCCAAAATTTATTTCATTTCAGCATTGATATCTGCTGATTGTCTTTTCCCATATGAGTGGTGATTGTCCTGGTTCTCCACATACAAATGATTTTGGATTGTACCTGGAACCTTCAACTATTATGTTACAAGTTTCTGAGACTTTCTTAAATCCTGTAGAGAATACTGATTTTTTTTTTTTAAGCAAATTGATATGGTTAGTTTAAGGCTACAAGTTCTAAACTGCCTTCTATGGGCAGTGGTTCCAATTTCAGAATAATTTTCTAATCTTTTCAAATTTCTAATCTTTTCAAGTGTGGGGCACTTGAGTGTCTCAGTCAGTCAAGCATCTGCCTTCCACTCAGGTCAGGATCTCAGGGTCCTGGGATTGAGCTCACTTCATGATCTCAGGGTCCTGGGATCAAGCCCCACATGGATCTCCATGTGGGGCTCTCAGCAGGGAATCTGCTTCTCACTTTCCTCCCTCTGTGCACTCTCTCTCTCTCTGTCTCAAATAAATAATAAAACAAAATCTTAAAAAAAAAAACAAAAACTTTTCAAATTCTGTTTGGAGTTGTCTCAAGTGTCTGTCACCTATTGGCCAATCTGAGCCTGAGTTCCGGTTTGTTATTGACTACACATATGTTTTTATGCCTACTAGAATTAGTTTCATTTGTTTTCAGCTTGCAGGTGAGCCCAGGGGTTTAGAAAGAACTTTACAGGATTCCTTTTCTGAGTTCTTCCCTCATTGTGATCTCCTCAATACTCTCTAGGTGTCTGGGGTCCCTTGTTTGGTCCTCTGACCAGTAATCTGGGGATTTGATTGTACTGTTCTACTGTGCCCATTCAGGGCTGTGACCATTTCTGGGTTCAAGCAGCTAGAGGAGAGAGAGAGAGAAAATCTGAAAGCATCAGAGGTGTACTACCTCCTTGGGAATCAAAGTCCCCTTAATCAGAGAAGATTCCCCTCCTTCTGAGTTGTGGGCCCACCTGGGCCTCCTTCACTGCCACTGTTATTGTCATCAATGGATTGCTTGGGACTGGTGCACAATAGAATAATGATTTTTTTTTTTTTTTTAATGGAAGAAAGAAAAGACAAAACAAAACCAAGGGATATCTACACTCTTCTGAATTTTAGACACCCCCTTTCTTACTTATCAAACCAGAACTTAGAAGCCTTCTGCTGGAGCCTCCCGCTGTCTACAGCCTAGTGTTCACTTCTAGGTTTGGATTGCATTAAGATCAGGTTAAGGGATACCAGAAGAAAAAAAAAAAAATGTAAACTCACTGTCAGTTCTTTAATATTTCAATTTCCCCCTAATCTTCCTGGTACTCTTTACTTTGTAGGATTATCAATAGTAGTTCCATACATTCTGTGCAGGCTTTATAGTTCCAGTCTATGTCATATTTTGGGTATGTACAGCACCTTACCTAGAACAAGAACCCAAATAGACTCTGCTTTAATACAATTGTATCACTGTATAATCTTTAGATATTTACTGAGAGACAACATAATGATCTTTATGTACATTAGTTTCTAAGCCAGACTGCCTTAGTTCAAATGCTAACTCCAGCACATATTAGCTTTGGACCATGTACAGATTATTTGAACTCTTTCTGCTTGTCTTCTTATCTCTTTAAAGGCAGCAATGATAATAAGGGTATTTCCCTTTCAGTTCGTTATTTAGTTAATATTTGTGAATACTTAGAATAGTTCTTGGCACATGGGGAGAGAAGCTTTGCCGCTATAATTTTAAATAAATATACAGTTTTTGTGCCATCTTTGTTGTACAATCTCAATACTACTAATAAATAGTAGAAATATGAGGATATATAATAAATTACCTTGTTCATTTCAGACTTTGTAAAAAATGCAGATTATCTCTTTCTAGTTTAGGTTGCCACTTTCCCTTTTATCCCCACTCTTTCTTTCAGTATATTTTATCAGATTGTCCTGTGAAGATGCAGTGTTCATGACCTGGTCTGACCACTGTAGCAATTAAATCACATAATCAGAAAACTAATTTTATAGCACTTTGAGAGGGTTATTAATTGTTGATGTATATATTTTGGAGAAAGTCAAATATTGGGCAAAGGGCATATGCTGATAGTCATGCATCAGCCAGGATTTAAAGGGAAATTTAAAACCACACTTCCTCAGGATGAAGATAACAATCAGACGACTGATGCTATAATGTGGGGAGGGAAAAAAAAAAAAAAAAAAAACAGACCATCTCTCACTACTCAGGGTAGGTCACTAAAGAGCCTGCTTTAGAGGTTGCAGAGAATTATTACCAGATTTTTTCCCAATAATATCCACAAAAACTTAAGTTAAAAATTAAAATGGAACACACTTCTGTATTTGATGCCTAGACAAAACAAGAACATAACATAATTTTATTTGAAGGATATTCTTAATGATGTCTAGCCTAGAGGAAAGTTTATAGTGGTCTTAGAAAAGTTAATAGATTCTGATCAAAAGTCAGACCCTCTGCATGTATGTGTGTATGTGTACATACATATGTATGTGTGTGTGTGTACATGTATAAACATTACTAGTTGAACGTGTCTGCTGATGTTTGCTTTGGAGCAGTTTGCTGTCCAATGAGATGAAATGGATTAAAAATAACTATTTATTTATGTACTTTCTTAAGATTAAAGGAACTTTATTATATAAGAACAATGTTCCAGGCAATAGCTATAAGACATTTCTAATGAAAGTCATAATCATGTTTTCTATACCTGAAATGCCAGTTTTCTAGTAACTGCTATATATAAACACTGTAAAATGAGGTTATGAGTGGTTAACAATCATTAAATTGTATAATATATCAACAAATTTGATACCTGAAAGTTTTAATTTAAAATAAGAAACAAAAACCTTCTGGATTCAAGTGTTTGAAAACTGGACCCAAACTGGCTTAAGCAGAAAGGAAATTTTGGGTTCTCACGCAACAGAATGTCCAGAGGCAAGGCTGATTTTTGGCATGACCAGAATCAGAGCTTCATGATATCAAGGCTAGAGCTCTTTTATTCTTGGCCTTTGTCTGGAGGTCTCAGGCTCTGTATGGAAGAAGCAGTGGGTATGAGAAGGTGGGATGGCAGGAGGGGGCACAAGTGGAGCCATCTACCCCCTAAGCGGGAAGATTATTCTATCATTGTCATTGTTCAAAATTTTTGGCCAATTGTGATTATGACAAACATTCTTTTAGTAGGTTTTAGTATTAATTTTAAGTCTCTACATACAATGCATACCCCATTGCCTGCATACAGGGTGAGAACTACTCACCTCATCATTCCCACATTATATGGAGGGAGGGGAGATGATGGGTGGCAGCAATTCCATCCTCTATCATCTTTCAAGAAGGAAGACACCTGCTTCTCTCTCAGGGATCTCAGAAAACTCCTCCACTGTGTCAATCCCGCTGACTTGGAATCTCCACATCTTTGAACCAATGCCTGTGGCTGGGGAATGCTCCTCAGTGATTGGCTTAAGCCAATCAGGGCATATGCTAACTCTATCCATACCACAGTAGTAAGAGTACGCAAGGGGTACCTTCCCAAAGGATATTTCGTGTTGTCTTTTACCCAAAGAAGGATGAAGGCTGGACAAATTCTCCTTAGATTTCTTATGTACTTTATCCATGTGATGATTTGATAAATGGTGGAAGTATTGATTATTATTGTGGCTAGAGTTTCAAGGGGGGATTTTTGAAGCTCCTTCATTTTACCATGACACTGAAGGATCACTCATTTGAACCACACTTCTGTCAACAGAAACAGAGACAAAACAACACAGTCCTCAGAACATCTATGCTAACTCTATGGCTAACCACATGCATAGAATTTTCAGTGAGATCCACGTTTGCATCTGTATTTGGTTAAATATATGAACTTCTGTTCCTTGTTTATTTGTCTTGACAGGTTGAATAGGCAACCATAAAACACAATTGAATACACCCTTGAGAAGTAATGACTTAACTGTAGCCTTTTGTATGTATCCTGTCAAGGTATCCATCTTTTTTTCCATATGGGTTTCTGCAGAAAAAAAAACAAAAGAATTGTACAGTATTTACCATTTTACTACTTGGTTAATTCTAACAAGACTGATTTGCTAGTTATGGACTGTATTACAAATTGACAAACT
This sequence comes from Canis lupus familiaris, assembly GCF_011100685.1. Classification (NCBI taxonomy): domain Eukaryota; kingdom Metazoa; phylum Chordata; class Mammalia; order Carnivora; family Canidae; genus Canis; species Canis lupus. The sequence goes on from NC_049240.1 coordinate 49,182,963, forward strand.
ATCATCCACAAATTGAACCTACCCCACTGCTTGTTTTTGTAAATCAAGTCTTATTGAAACATAGCCCATTCATTTGCTCATTGTCTATGGTTGCTTTTGCCCTACATTGGCTTGGAAAGTCTAAACTATCTACAATCTTGCCTCTTACAGAAAAAGTTTTCCGACACCTTAGCTATACTAATGGCTTACATTTATTAAGCATTTGCCATTTGCCAGGCACTGAGGTGAAAGCCTTACTCCAATCGTTCTAGAGATGAAAAAAGAAAATGAATTACAAGAGCAAATAAGAAGTGCGGTGTCCGATAATCAGCATGCACAGAGAGATGACTGGAAACCAGATTTTTTTTTTTTAAACAAGTCACCTAACTGCAACTTCATATTCTGAAAGTTTTCTAATTTCTAATATCTGTGTCAGATAACGAGCTTAGGAAGTGTGGAGTAAGGTAAAGAGCTTTTGAATTGAGGAAACAGAAACTGAGGCTCTAGGCTTGGTCTTGTCATTCATTAGCTCTAAGGATAAAGAAATCACTTTGAATTTCCTGAAATCAGCTTTTCCCTGAGTCAAAAAAAAAGCAGTAGTGTGAGGTGACCACTGAGGCTCCTTTCAGTTCTAAATATCTAAGATGCCAAACTATCAAAAAGAAGAAACACTCTCCTATTTCTACAGAATAAAGTAGACTTAATTCAATCTAAACAAAATTAGATCAAAAAAGTCTATATGAAGGAAATAATTACATATCAAGGAAGAACATCAACTGAAATTTAACTGGCTCTGTTATGGATGTTGGTTATTTGGTAAGTTGACATAAAAACAGGTCTGAACAATTGATTTGGGAGCAAAATGAGGACTGATGTTAAAATTATATAATGTAAATATTTAATAAAAAATAGTTCTTTACACCTGTACTCCTCTACCCTTACAGGATTCTACATATGATCAGAGATATTTGTTTACGTTTTAAAATCATATGACATGAACAATTCAGCTAATTGTCTACAGGGTTAAATTACAGAATGAAATTCCTCCTTAAAATAATGTAGACATTATTTGCAGAATGAAAAGTCCTCTGGTTTAGCTCCCAGGCTTCCGGGAAGTCTGTGCAACTACAAAAGAGTACACTTTTCATATAATGTAAACTGGTCTTTTCCTTTGAGGGGCATGAAAAAGTTTGCCCCCACACCATCCACATTACCTCTTAAAGCTTCTCGTACTCTATAGCTAACTGCAATAAATGTTGAGCAGAATTGTCGGCATAGATAGTAACCAACTAATGACGAGGGCCACAAATTGGAGGAATTTCATATAGGGATTCATCTTAATTTATCAAAGGCTATGTATACAGGTGAGAGAAACCACAGAGATATAGAGAAACATGAGTCTCTCTGTGGCATACGAAAATCTATCAGCTAATCGGACTGGAGGAAACATCCCTGTGTCAGTGATATAAAGGGGAGGTGTTAAATGACAGCTTTAAAGACAGTGACAGTATTAGGGAACCAGCCCTCCTGCTGTTTGCACATCAAATTGGCACCGTGAAATTTGCAGAGCTCCTGCAGTGGTGTTTGGTTAAGGTTCATATGTGCAGAGAGATGACACATTTTGTTTCTAAGACGTAGACCTTTGAGTGTGTGTGTGTGTGTGTGTGTGTGTGCATTACACATGTGAATGCTTGTGTAGATGAATGTGCCATCTATTTTTCAGACATACAAGACTCAAGAGACACATGATTTAAAAATCTAGAAAGGTAGGGGTGGATGGCTCAGTTGGTTAAGCTTATGATTCTTGGCTTTGGCTCAGGTCATGATCTCAGGGTCATGAGATGGAGCCCCGTATTGGCCTCTGTGCTCACTGGGGAGTCTGCCTGAGATTCTCTCCCTCTGTAGCACCTCCTTCCCCCTAATACTCTCCCTCTCTCTCTCTCAAATAAGTAAAAAAAAAAAAATCTATAAAAAATAAAAATTGGAAATCTAGAAAAGTAAAACTGAAAAATGTGTGTACACATTAGTCTTCTGAACCCTGCTTAACCTCACTATGCAGAAATCATCATAGAAACTCCTAGTGAAAAAAAGACCTGCGGGCCATATTCTTTGGTAAAAGCTGACTCCTTATCTCTATTTACCCTGCTTAAAAATTGGATTTATTTAAAGGCTAAACCTATTTTAATATAGTGGTGGTTGCACAAGTCTGCGTGGAATGGATCAAGTGTGTGTGTGTGTGCATGTGTGTGTATGTGTGTGTGTGTGTATCTCCAAGGGACACACAGAATCACAGTGCAATGGCTGAGATCAGATCAGCTTGTACAGTTCAGATCAAATGACATGACTGGAAATAAATGACAATTCTAAAGTCATTAATGTGCTGTTCTCTGCTTCAATGTGTGTGTATCAATATTTTTAGTTGACGCTATTTTAACAATCTACTATTAATTCTCCTTTAGTAGTAATGCTATCTTATAAGTACTATTTGTCAAAAGAAGTAATATTTTCTAGGACTTCTAATGAACATTTATTTTTAGAAAGGATTTTATTTTTTCAAACTTATGTAACATTTATATAATAAATCATCAAAAGATGTAAAATTACATCATCTGGTTATATTTATGTTCATGAATATAATGTGACTTTTTTCACTTCACATAGGTCTGTGCTGCTGTCAACCTCAACCTTTCGAAGTGACATTTTCATTTAGAATCTTATCATTTTATAATTATTACTTTTCAGAACTCCCAGGGAGTGAACAAAAGCTTCCTCTTTGTGTTTCCATTGTTATGCTTCTTTGAAGAACAAATTCAATTTCAACTCCAGCCAAAATAAACTTTTAAATGGCAAAATAAATCCAGAATTATGTGAAAAAGAAAATCAAGGGAAAGCTCAACTCTGGATATCATAAGTTCAGGTGTATTTAAGATAATTTACTACCATGTTTTCTTTTCTTTGTGCAAGGCTGTGGCGCCATATGCTCTCTTTGTAGTAGGGAAGGGAGGGAAGAGCTAAGGTCTGAAAAACATTACTACAGAATGAGCTGAGGAAACTAGTTAGTATATCATTCTATCCTGTCCTGAGAACAAAGACACAGAGCTGAATTTTCTTTCCCAGCTCAACTCCCATCTATCTCTTTTACGTACTCTTTCCCTATTAACGTCAATGATATGGGGGGACATAGGAATCTATAGTCTGAATCTGTATAGTTAAACTGCATTAGCTCAATGTACCAATAAAAAAATTAACAACCCCCTTGGCATTTGGGGCCATTTACCTAATCTTCTTCCCCAAGTATCTTGACCCTATGGAAGCAAAACACACAATTTCATTTGCCATACACAGCTGATATGCCAAATGGACTTCGGTGCTTTAAATTTATATTAAAGTCATGATCTGACTTTCACACAAAGTGACTTAGTAAGCACACTTGGCTCTGTTCCTGCAAGTTGCCATATTCGAGTCGTTTTCTTTCCCCCACGGTTCACCATATTGCTAAAATAAATTGCCTTCTCTGTTTCTTTGTTTTGGCTTCCCCTGTGTTTTCCTTTGATATTTTTTTTTTGTTCATTTCTGCTATCCTCATTGTTGCTTCTGGATTCTTACCTTTCCCTTGGCTGAGTGTAAACACACCTTAAGGCAGTACTGCTGATCAATTAAAGAAAAGGAGAAAGGCAGAGCTATGTAGGTAAAGCTGTATTGCATCCTTAAGAATAATTGAAACCCCCTATCATGAACACATATTTTCACATCTACTCAAAATACTCTGAACAGTCAGCTACGAGGTTGTGAAGGGTTTTTTGAAACAGTACTTGGTAAATTTTCCCTTTAAGGAGACTGATGTTCCCTAATTTGGTAAGATTCCTCATTTCTCAGCTTTATCGCAGTGTTTGACATAGTATAGTTTTGTTTTTTAATTAGCTCGTTGCTTTACTAAACACATTTGATTAGTTTTATAATATTTATAGCTTTTAGAAGGTTTTTTGTTTCAGTGATTTTTTTTTTTTTTAATTTACCTGTTTTACCCATTTGGTCCTGTTCTTCCTTTCCTTACATTTTTTCCATAACTTTTTAGATCCTCAATTTTTAGCTATGTTATATGGGCATGTACAAGCACAAACACAAACTAATCTGAAAGATTAAGAAAAACATTGGTGCTGTCCCAAAGCTGCTATGCTGGTAAAATGTTCCAGAGTTCCCCGTGTTAATATTCATAAATGAAAAAGGTTTATGCTGACACTGGGTACTACAGCTAAGTTCCTCTGATATAAGAATCATTTTAATGTTCAACACCCCAGGACATTTTGTGGTCAGTGGAAGAAAACCCACAATGTAACTTCTAATCTGGAAAATAACAAAATAAAAATGATGCCTTAAACTATCATATGTTGACACATTTTTGTCTTTACATAAAGATTATTGAAAGCTCTTTTCTCTATAGATGGAAAATCTGGAACTAAAAGGGAGGGAAGTCAGTTGCTCAAGGGCATTCCTTACCAAAGAGCATGCTAGCTTGGTAGCTTTTAAAACCTGATTGAAGTTTTAAGAATCTTGACATCAAGTTTTTGACTTTTCTTACCCTACTGTGTTGATGTTGGGGTTTTGGTGCCATTGAGTTGCATTCTAGTCTAGTGACTAAGTACCAAGTCTCTGAGGTCTGATGGGTTTGAATTAATTCTTCATTTCCCCCACCATGTAGCTCTGTATAGTTTTAACAACATCAGTTTTCTCATCTGTAAAGTGGGAAAAAGCATAATATATACTCTCTCTGTATAAGACCAAGAGAGAGATTTATTTTAAGAAATTGACTTAGTAATTGTGGGAGCTGGCAAATTTAAAATCTATAAGGCAGACTCACTGGAAGGAAACTCCAGAAAGAGTTAAAGACATAGTCTTGAGCCTCAAATCCACAGGGTAGGCTAGCAAATTGGAAACCTAGGCAGGATGTCTACGATACTGTCCTGAGGCAGATTTCTTTTTTATCTGAGAAATCTCAGTTTTGCTCTAAAGACTTTCCACTGATTAGATAAGACCCACCCACATTATGGAGGGTAATTTCATTTGCTTAAAATTGATTATAAATGTTAATCACATCTGTAAAATACCTTCCTAGCACCATGTAGTATTTCACCCAACAACTGGGCACCATAGCCTAGCTAAACTGACATAAAATTAACTGTCACATGTTTTAGTGTAGAAAACTAGTTAATGTGTGGGGAAATTGAAGCACTTTGGAAGGCCAGAGACTGGAGATGATGCTCTCTTTGCAAGCACTGAAGGAGGGGAAGTACAGGTGGCGGGAGGAGGAGGGGATGGTCTTAGTCTACTATCCTTAGATTCTTGTTATAGATTGTCATGGCCATTAAGACCCTTGCTTTGCAAATGCTCTACTTTGCCACATATAACCTTGTGGACTTCAGCAAGTTGCAAATTCCCATGGGCCCCTCAGATTCCTTACCAAAGAGGGTGCTAGTGATGGTTTCCTTATGATGAGAGGCTGTTTGCTAGGAGTGAATAACGTGATACATTAAATTTCATAGGACTATGCCTGGATATCCTAGTATTTCATACAAATGAGCTATTTAAAAAAAAAAAAAGTTTCATCTGATCTTCAAATTCCATGTGATTGGCTTATTACTAGGGTAAAAGATAATTTTGCAAAAGTGGGACATATTTGAGAATGAAAGAGGGGTTTGTGAATGTTTACTCTGGTAAAGCAAACATAGACCTGAGTATCTGGGGAAAACCAGGCCATATGGTGAACCTAGCTGTACTGAAATTTGCTGTGGATTTCCTTTCAGAGTTGAAAGTGCTTAATACATTAAGTTTCTTAACTCTTTGAAGCTTTTTTTGGTTTGGTTTGGTTTGGTTTTTTCTTCACAACTAGTTAGTCATCACATATAGTTTGATTCTGGCAGCTAGGATGGACATAACTGCCTTAGGCAGACTCTATTCATTCCTTATGGGTGGGTGGTGTTAGATAAAATTTAATTTTTCCTGAGGGTCCCTGCAGATGGAATTTAGCTAGCTTTATGGCATTAAATTCAATGTCTTACTGCTATTATTTAATATGTAGACATACCCACAAGAAGGCTGGTGTGTCAGCCAAGTTCAAATCACTGAATAAATGATATTTATAGTTATCTCTATTTTTCTATGAGCAAGACAATTTCCACTTCAGGAATTCTGTGTTGCTGTAACAAAACTACAGCATCCTGAAACCATATAACATGTGGAATAGGGAAAGTGTGGGGGAAGTAAAACCCACTTTATAAATGCCAAATAATATATTCTATTGAATTGCTCATGTATTGCAGTTCTTTGCTTTGGTTGCACTCTTTACCCCCACTCCAGTTGTAAGGAAGTAATGCATTTTCTCACCTTTGCCTTTTCTGCCATGATAGGCTGTCACTGAGATAGCATCTGTAGCCTCAAATTCGAAAAGGCTCCTAAAAGCAACCCACAAGGTTCAAATGGTTTGCTGGTCAAGGTTCAATCAAAGAGCAGATAGAGAATAAAGAATTTAGTAAAATGATTAAACCTTATACAATTCTGATTGAGCAAATCTATGTAAACCTGCCATGCCCGTATCTAGTGATAAGCCTAATGTCAACAAGGACATCAGCAGGGAAAGGCGGATAGCTCTCAGTGGTGGAGATCAAGGAGCAAAGGAACCTGGGGTGGGGTGGGGGGGCAGGCTGGCACCATGCTTGTCTCTCACTGGGTCCAGTATCAATGATGTAGGTGATCTACCGGGGAACTCAGCATCCCTAGTGCACATGTGCATAGCTCAGCGTCCTGTGCGATTGAAGGAAGAAGTCCTGGGAGTCTGGTTACACCCTTAAGATGAGTGAGAATATCAGCAATTATATGAGTGAGCGACAACAGGACCCAGCCTAGGGTGACTTCGACCATAGAAGTGTCTGCTTCTTCACTGCTGCCTTGCAAATCTCATACAAACTTCTCTGGTGGCCAATTGACCCAGCAACATGTAGGAAAAGGAACTCTGGAAAATGCAGTTCTAGCTAAGCCCTCACAGGGTACAGATACCATCAACAATTTCAATAAGTTTCTCATGGCAAAATATAAATTGAAAAGTGCTTAACTAGTTCCATTTCCCAAACCATTCTTGCTCCTCAGTCTTAGGAAGCCCTCTGCTCCGACGGAGTCTTCTACGGCTACTCTTGGTCACCTGTACATTGTTTGAGAACTACATTCAGGCAAAACTGAGTGATGTTAGGACAAGACTATGACATAATTTCAAGGCCTCACACTCCTCTCCTTTAGTAGTACTAGATAAACCAAAATTGTAAAGGAATTATTTAAGTTCAGAAAGCAGATTATGGTCAATGGTGAGGAATGGTGACTCTGGGATTAGCCTAGGTTGAAACCATTGCTCTTTCTCCTACCAGTTGTAGGCTCTGAGGCAATCTCTATTTGAGCTTTCTCATCTGTGAAATGGGGATAATAATAGCCACAGCCTCCTCCCATGTGGCCATTAAATATTTCAAACATATAAAGTGCTGTGATCACCGCTGTGCTTCATAAATCTTGACTAATATAATTACACCGGAAATCTACTTGAACTATAATTTGTTGTATACTATTTCAAAGTCTTCATGATCAGAAAAATTTATCTGCCTTTATCTTTTTAAAGATAGGCTGATCTTCAAAAATAAATACTGTGTTGGATATGAATACTGCACCTTGTCATTTATGTTCCCAAGGGGGGAATCCCTTCCTGAACTGATTTTATTTTATTTATTTTTTATTTATTTATTTATTTATGATAGTCACAGAGAGAGAGAGAGAGGCAGAGACACAGGCAGAGGGAGAAGCAGGCTCCATGCACCGGGAGCCTGACGTGGGATTCGATCCCGGGTCTCCAGGATCGCGCCCTGGGCCAAAGGCAGGCGCCAAACTGCTGCGCCACCCAGGGATCCCTGAACTGATTTTATTAAGGCCCTTGGCTTTGCCATCTGCTTTCACCTGAATGCCCATGACCTAAATTAAGGTGTTCATAATTTTCTTCTCTTCCCTTATCTCATGGATTTGGAAAAGTATGTTTGCCCTTAAAAAATGTGAGAGGGGCCAGTGCATATATCACCAACTACTTAAAGCATTTCTTTTCTTTTTTTTTCCTCAGTTATGTTCACTTAAGCCTGTTTGCATAGATAATATTTCCATTGAGTCTGGGAACCACCAGTAGCCCCAAAGTGTTGATTTCTTGATCTGTAAGTAGATCCTACTTATCCTTAGAAACCCATTCTAGGGAGTAGTACCCTGCCCTACACCTTATGGTGATGTGTTAATACAAGGTGGCGAGAATACTAGGCAGCTGTCTTTCTGAGCTTTCAAAGGAGCAGACTGGAACTTAGAGCCAAGTTTGTCCATATTTGACCATTTTCACCTTGTGAAGTTGTGAATGGAATTTCCCACCATGCATTAGGTGGAAAATGTGAGTAATTGCATTTGCTTCAGTGAGTAAAATGTATATTTTATTATCATTCTTAGAGTTGAGGAAATTATGTTTTCTAGCTTTGTTGTACATAGATCAAAGAAGAGACTCTCATTTATGCCAGATTTCACTATATATTAAACGAGCTATTTTTGGTGAGATTATGAGGTAACCAAAACTCTTTCTAGTTTAATTTTACCTTTAACTGGATTCAGATTGCTTTAACTGAAGAGTCAAAGGGCCTGACCTCTAATTCATTAACATAATCAGAAGCACATGTAAGCTACTGGCTGCCAATCTGCTTGCGAGTCAGTGATACAGCAGTCTTGGAGGGTTTACTCAGTGGTACTCTGGGGGTATTTTTAGGTACATGGGAGAGGGAAAAATAGAAAGGGAAAGAAATACAAATGCAGTATGCAAAAGTTTGCAAACAAGTTGGCGTCCAACTTTTCATAAAGTGTAAGGCAATCGTTTTTTAGATGGAAGGATCATGGAAATAACCCCTCCTTGCCCTCACAAATATTCATCCCTAAGTTTTATTTATTCTTTAATTCCTGAAAATTCCAGTGGCAGGTGATTGTAATAGCTCCTTATGAGACAAACTCTCTTGTGGAGTATTAGTTCTCAAAGCAAATTAACTTTAGGTAAGAATTTAAATAGCAGAGGAGGAGAATATAAGGCTGAAAATTTGCCTCCTGACACACATAGAGGTTAGAAGAGCAGAAAGAAAAGCCCCTGTTGAACTGAAACAAGAACACGGTAAAGTGGGTGATGGCTGAGCCCCGCCTAACCCTTCGGGATTCGTCCCTAGGAGGATTTTTGCAAATGTCCTCCTTCTCCACCTTTCTATTTTACTTTTAAAACACTTCAGTTTTGTAAAAACATTTTCATTGTGTGTGTGTGTGTGTGTGTGTGTGTGTGTGTGTGAAAACTTTAGAGAAATAAATTAGATACAGAAAAGTTCAGGTTTTTATTTTTCTTTTTTGACATCTGGCAAAAGAAATAAAAATATATGGGACATTTTTTAAGTGTCATAATGAGGAGTTTATCTGTTTAGTTTCAGTGTCATACCTCACCTCACCTTTACATGGTGGAGTCATCCTGCCTGGTTAGCCCACCTTTATGGTGGAGTCATCAGTGCTGATCAACTCTGATTATTGTAGTGCTTATGCCTTACTCATATCTGCAATGAGACACATTTGTCCCTGGAGACAAATTTCATGTAGGGTAACTTGGTTGTCCTTAAATTTGTGTTGCTTTCGTTCTATAATTTAATTCTCCAAATCATATTTCTGTATTGTACATAAAACTTGTCACCGTCACATAAGTCTGCGGCAAGAGAAATATTGATATTTTTTGTGACCCAGTAACACCTTTCATCCGTAAACTGATCTGAGGGAATGATTCGATTACTTTATCATTAAACATTCATTGTGAAGATGTTTTAGTCTCACCAAGAATCTCTTTGCTGTTTTTTTTCCCCACAAATACATTTTGATGATCCCTAGAAAGTTTCATTAACTCAGTCCAAAATACAGTAACTGGTAGATAGTAATTACTCAATAATTTGAATGGACTGGTCTGATATTTTATATAAAGCAGCTGAGATTAAATGGGAACGTACCTAATGGTCCAGATCTAAAAAGCTAGTGCTAAACTTTCTATAATGAACTCTCAGTAACCAGTGTGTGTAATGCATTTTGCAGAACATTTACTATTTCATGCCCATTTCCTACTACTCCTCACTTATTCTCTGGTCACCTTCCTCTACTACCACCCTTCTCACGTAGACTTTCTGTAACACTCCTCAAAACTCTTACGTGGCTCGAGGTCTCAATTTTCCTTAAAGCACTATCGGTATTAGGTGCTTATATATTTCCTACGTCATTTTTAAAAATCTATCCTAGTTTTGAGAGAACTATGGTAGACAGAACAACTTTAAAGTCAGAAGGAATTGGGTTAGAATCTCCTCCAGTTATTACCTGCATTTACATAAATGAGTCCCATGGAGATTCATTGTCCTCATCTATAAAATAGATAAATGGATGCAATGGCTGTGTCATAGGGTTCTTTTTTTTTCTTTTGTAGAATAAGTTTCCAATACATTTTCCTTTTTTATACTTTCCTTACTCCCTTTTGCCTCCCTAGATCCGGATTTTGTGGTTTGTTTGCTTGCATCTTTTATTTCTTTGCTAATGAAACTTATGTTTCCTTCCACTTAAACACCAGCGCTATTGCCCAGATGTGGCAAGTATTGCCCTCTCAGGTGTGTTTCCCCTCAAAGCACCTCACCCATCATTATCATGAACTATATTACTGGAAGACGAAGAGCAATTTTTCACTTTTGTGTTCTATTTGGATTAGCATCTCCGAACTCTTTTGGATGACTTGCTCTTGAATGTACAGAAAAACATAGTCTTTAGTTCTATACTTTAAGTAGAACATCCCGACTCTATGACTTTGTTTTCCATCATTATTTTACCTAATGATTGGACAGCAAATATTTTCATGTTTGTCTCTATTCTTCTGTATATGGAAAATAAAACAATTTTGTAAAGTTAAAGAACAACAACAACAACAAACAAACAACTGCTTTTCCTCTTTCCTCTTCAGGACTAGCGTTCTTTCCTTAATGCTTTCTATTCAAGATATGGTCCTTGGATCATTAGCAGGAGTATTCACCTGATAGCTTGTTAGAAATGCAGAACCTCAGGCCGGGCCTAGACTGGATAAATCAGAATCTGCATTTCCTCAAGATCCTCATTTCATTACTATGTACTATAGTGCTTGAGAACTTCTTTTAAACATATTGATTAAAAAAAAAAAATCAAAAGCTATTTTTGGCCTGGAAAAAAAGATCAGAAAAATAGAGACAGTATTTAAATATCACTCATAAACTAAGCAAATGGGGGACTGAAAAAAGGTCTTACTCTTTAGGCCTTGCCATAATATACATGATAAACTAATTGCTAGTAGAAGTGACAGCCGACAATGTCAGTCATGACAAAGGAGAGGGTAGGGTAAGTTTTTCTGCTTAGTGCTGAATGAAGCCATGGAAAATGTTGTTCGCAACCACCCCGATGTTACAAAGAAAAAAATTACCGAGTGACATATTTCTAGATTAAAAGGAAATATTAAAACTGGCTTTCAATATTTAAAGCTTACTTAACTAGTAACACTTCGCCTGACACTGACTCGTGCCATTTTATTTCATTCTTCTTTTGATCCATGCAAATAGTTACATGGTTTAAAATATATTATCATGTCACCTTTTTGAATAGATTAGATGAAAGAATTTTTTGATACTGGGTGATGAACCCTATGGCCAAGCCTTGATGAGACAATGTTGGCAATAAAGCAGTGATTCTGGGCAAGAAAGCCCCTTTCCCCTTTTTAAAAATAATGAAAATGCATTATTTATACCTCCTTTTTCAGTATTGTGCTGATAATTGATGAGAAGTTTCGTTACCATTTATTCGATGTGCTTCTCTGGGTGTAGGAGTTGTCCGTCTCAATTTTTTTTTTGCGTGTGTGTGGGATCAATATTGTTTGGTCTGTGATTGGAAAAGATGCAAAGGGTATCACACGAAGTGTTAAAATAAAATGATTTCTGTTCTACTTTCTTTTAAACAGACTCGGGCTATTATTATTATCATTATTATTTTCCTTTGCTTCCCATGTCAAGAGCTAGGTTCCTTTCCCATACTTGGTATGTAGTACATCTTTTTTCTCGGAGTTAATTCTCCCAGTCTGGTGTGTCAGCCAGGATAAACAACACTTGATGAATGAGACTCAAGGTGTTTAGTCACCTGAAACAGCTGTTTGAAGTAACTCTACACACAGCCTGAGGCCTGTGTTTTCACAGCTGTGAGAACTCTTCAAAAGCTTTCCCTCTTGGCCTCACTCTTTGCTGTGGCTTTAAACTCTTAGCGCAAAATCTGGACTATTTCAAAAGAGCAGAATGAAACTAGAGACAGTAATTTTGCATGATTTCGAGCCAAAAATGGCCTAAAATAAATAAATGAAGTACATTTGAAAGTGCTTTACCTAGGTGGGCTATATATCTGAGAATTGTTCTCCCTCTCTACGTCCCCATATACTCTCTTAAAAGGGAGATGTGTGGCTGAAACATTACGCTTTGTTTATATGGCAGTATTTTCATTTTCTGTTCTGATCCTCTGACACCAAGGCTAAAATCTTATGAGCTTGGAACTATATGTACCTGAATTAAGCTCAGGGAATTGCTGGATGTTTGAGAGAGTTCCAGGCTCATAAATCGACCTAAGGTGATTAAAAATGGCATTCTTTGCCAGCCTGCTTAGGTGATTCAGGCTTTTGAAGTTCCTCTGATGTCTTCTATTGGCCTGGCATGCTTAGCTCATAGAGCAAGCTTAAATGTGACCACTACATTTGTTATAAGGCCCAGACTTCCTTGGGTCTGTTTCAACAGCAGCTGTTTTTCTTCCTCTTGTATATAATGGAAAGGACATAGTTGCTTCTCACAAAGAATCCCATTACTTCTTGCTGAAGAGACATAAGGATCATCATTTTTGTTCGGAATGACAATCTATTTTTTTTCCTTTAGAGATTTTATTTCTGCATTTTGAAAATGTACTTGCCTTTTATAAAATTTTCATATGATTCGTAATAAATAGGTTTCCAACCATTCTCCTGTATTTAATTAAATAGAATCATAGGTACGGTTTATCCAATCACTTCATGAATATGAATTTGATGTCTGACAGGTGCCAACAACTGGGTTAATTGCTGAAGATATAGAAGTACAATAGACAAAGTCCTGCCACCGCATGGCTTAAAATTCAATTGGGAAAACATGCATTAAATAAGGAACAAGACAAATAAATAATGATTATTTTACAATCAAGGTAAGTGCCACAAAGGAAGCGCCAGAATGGAATGAGAGCAAATAATCCATAATGGTGACTATCTCACTTTCTCTGAAGCCTTTGATTTTAAGATAATGTTAAAATCAACTCTGATAATGATTTTTGTTATAGTGTTATCTTAGTGCACTAGTTATTATAAGAAAATCCTTTTAGTATTATGTATTTCATGTTGACTCATACAGTATTTTGGCCATTATGTTTCTAAGTCTCAGTTTTCATAAATATGCTGAAATTTAAATATATTTTTATTATTCTCAAATATTTATGTAAATATTCAGCAGATTTGACACATGGCATTGAGGAACTATGGAATTTATGCTGTTTTGTTTAGACATGTCTTCTCTGAATGATTTCCTATGACAAAGATAGAGTCAAGTTAAATCAATTTATTTCTTCATTTATTTATTCATTCATTGCACAGTTCATTGACTACCTACTACGTGCTATGTTTGTTCCTGGGAATACAAAATGAATAAATAAATTACAGCTCTTGTTTTTGTAAGCTGACAATTACTTCTGTAACTAATAAATTCTGAATTTTAAACGGACAAACAGGAATGGGCACATTGCAGCCCAAGCGGCCCTGCCTGGGTTTTACAGACATTGAACTAAGAATGGAGGTTTCTTTCCTAAATGGTTGAAAACACTCGAAACGAGAATAGTGTTTCGTGAACATGAAAACTATATGAAATTCAAGCTTCAATATCATAAATAAAGTTTTAATGGAACACAGCCACACTCATTCATTTACGTATTGTCTTCAGCAACTTTTGCTCTGCAATGTCAGAGTTGAAGAGTTGCAACAAAGATTATAGGGCCCACAAAGCTGGAAATATTTACTCTCTGGCCCTTTATAGAAAAAATCAACAGGTCCTTGGTCTAAAGTAATCAAAGTTTATTTCTTATTAATAAAATCATAGTTCCCACCCATAAGCATCCCTCCTCAAGATAGTGATTCAGGGACTCAGAGCATTTCTGTTTCCGGTCTCTGGGAGCCGTAGGGGCTTATTTGCAGCATGCTGGAAGGACAAAAGCATAGTGGATAATGTATGAGCAGCATTATTTTGAATGAGGTCTAGGTGTATAATACACATTGATTCAGCTCACAGTAGTTTAGCTGGAATGCAACTCTATAGCCACACTTAATTATAAATAAGACAGGGGACTTCTGACAAGGAATAGAGGAAGAGGCTTAGGAACCAGCCACTAGCCTTTGCTATAATTTTCCCCTCAAAGTCATTAACCATATGAGGCAAACATGTAAACAGATAATTATCATATTCTGTAATGATTTAATTTATGAAGTTATATCAAAGGTAGAGCAAAAGCAGAAAGAAATAAAGATTTCAGTTAATGGTAAATTCCAGAAAGTTGCTGCAAAGAGAAGAGAGTAGCATGCAAAAGTTATAACATAAATATTACAAGTTCCAGGATAGCAATTTATATAGGGTGCTAATGAAACTTTGAGATGCTAGTGGGAGTATCTAAATTTGTATGGGTGAGTCAGGAAATATTTACAAAGGGACTATCATTTTTATGATAAAATAATAATTAGTGTTTATTGAGCACATATTATGGTTTAAGACGCAGCAGGAAATCTTAATGTATTAAATATTTGTATTTGTCAATCACCAAAAACATATGAGGTAGGTTTTTTCACTATTTATCCGTAAAAATAGTAAAAACTAGGATAGATTAATATTTTTATTTCCTCAAGGTCACATTTGAACAAATTGGGACCTAAACCCACATCTTTCTGAATACAAAACCTGTGCCCTTGACTCTCTGTCATACTGTACAAACAGGATAGCAGATGGATAACAGAACAGAACCACTCCTTGTAGTGGGTACTTTATATTGCAAATAATGAGCTGAGTAAAGCAGAACACATAGAGAATAATAATAATAAATAATTCTAGGTGACAGGAATATGTGGTGAACATGGAGGAGAAGTAGACAATAAGGATGAACAGCAATTTGGATATCAATCTAGAGTTATGGGGATCTAGGAACTATTTTATGTGGAACACTAACAAGATCAAATTTGAGTTTCCAAGAGATAACTTGGGTAGCTAGTGAAGGTAAATTTGGCTGGAGAGATGATGGAATTTTTGAAGGGACAGATAAGACAAGTACATTTCTAGGGTGTGAATTTTCTTAGAATATATCATTTGTAAAACAGAAAGTTGATGAGAATTTCCCTAGTCAACTAAATTTTTAATGAAATTCAATTCAGTAAAGAAATAAGATAGTAGGAACTTCTAAAAGTTACCTCCCATTTTGTTTTGCTTTCATTTTGTTTTACCTTGATATTTAGTATGTAATAGACAGATTACCAAAGTTGCCATGGACAAACCTGTGAAGTACCTTTGATTCACAAAGCATTTAAGGAAGACTAGGATCTTCATTATTTTCTTAGGTGGAACTTTTATAGAGCTGAAAACAGCAAAAAACGAAACCCCTTATGGACACTAATGCAAACATTACCTGGCATTTGTACAAAAATTTTATGAGTTCTTTCTCACCATAAAGGGCAGTGCTCTTTTATTACTCAATTTAATTAAAACTTGTTCTAGAGACCACCTATGCAACACAACCACTTCTCACTTCCAATTCTAGCAGAGAAGGGCTCCTTAGATCTTTATTTTGAGGATCTTCAGTGTTTTTCTTCACTTTCCTTTGTAGGCTGGTGGAATGGACTATTGGTTTTCTTGATAATAATCAAAAACTTTTTACATGATCAACTAATATTTTGGGTTAGAAATTTTATTATTCTAAGACTTAGTATTCCTTTGTGCAATTGATTAGCTTACAAGTAAATGATTTTATATAGAGCCTGAATTTTATATTCGCTATATTTTTTAAGCATAAACACACTTTAGATATTAAATCAATAATATCAAATTTGAATTTGTTTTACTCTAAAGCTATTCTATTTCAATAGGACCCTGGGGTATATGTACATTTTCTAAACTACATAGTTCTATTTTGTTGTTGTCAGAGCCATGTTTTCTCTTAAAATGGTCTCAGATGACCAGGTATTTGCTGAAGTTCTATCCTTCTTTACTGTCATTGCCATTGATTAATATACTTGGTATTGATATATAATAAGGAAACAATAAATGTTGGCTAATATTATTTAAGGTAATAATAATGCCATACTTTTTGAAGTAAAAATCATCCCAATTCTATCAAGAGGGTTCTTTTGGGGGGCACTTGGGTGGCTCAGTCAGTTGAATGTCCAACTTTTAATTTTGGCTCAGGTCATGATCTCAAGGTGATGAGATCAAGTCCCTCGTTGGGCTCCACATTCAGCATGGAGTCTGCTTGTCTCTCCCTCTTTTCTTCTCCCCCACTCTCTCTCTCTCTCAAATAAGTAGACAATAAAGAAAAAAAAATGATCTTATTAAAAAATAAAAATGAATGAATGTAGGACATGATTGCACAATGATTTCATAGTGATGATTGTTGATGATGAGTCTGCAATGAGAAAATTACGTAGAGAAAAGACATAGAGACTGTTGGAATGATCGAATTATAGATAGTAAGGATCCTTCCCAAAGAATGTAGCATTTCAGTATAGGCCTAAAGGAGATGATGGGGGAGACCTTGCAGATATAAGATGAAGAGTACCCTGGGAAGAGAGAATAGCGAGTGCAAAAGACCTTAGGTGGGGGTACATGCCTGCATGTTCAAGGAATAATAAAGAGTAAAGAGAGAGATGGTGTGAGTATGGGAAATAGTTTTAAGCCATTTATAAAGACTTCACCTTTTATTCTTGTGAAATGAGAAGACATTGGAGTAGAAGAGTAGCAAGATCTGATTTTGTTTTTTTTTTAAAGATTTTATTTATTTTAGAGAAAGAGATTGAGAGAGAGAGAGAGAGAATGAGCAGGGGAACAGGAAGACTCCGCACGGAGCTCAGTCTGACTAGGGGTTCAATCCCATGGCCCTGAGATTATAACTTGAGCCAAAATCAAGAGTTGGAAGTTTAACTGAGCCACCTATGCACCCCAAGATCTGATTTTGTTTTAAAAGGATCACACTTATTGCTATGCTGAGAATAGACTTAGGAAGGCAAAAGCAAAAGTGGAAAAATCAGTTTGGAGTCTAGTGTAATCATTCAGGCAAGAGATCATGGCGGTTGGGCTATGATGGTAGCTGTGAAATGTTTGAAAAGTAGTCAGATTCTGATTGTATTCTGAATGTAGAGATACCAGAATATTTTGTAGATTGTGCATGAAAAAGAGTTAGAGATGGCTCAATTTTTTTGGATTGAGTAACTGGAAAGATGGCAATGCCATTTCTGAGAGTGGAAAGACAGTGGAAGGGGGAAGTAGGTGTTGAGAGAAGACCGGCAACTCAGTTTTGGCATTGCTCTTAGATATCCAAGTGGAGGTAACACATAGAAGCTGAATACCTGAGCCTGGAATTCAGGGGACAGGCCCAAACTGAAAATATACATTTGGGTCACAACTACATGAAAGAGCTCTGGGAATACAGCTGAAAAGGTAATAGTACTTAAAAAAGTAGGCCAAGAGAGATGAGAAAAAACAAGAGAGGGTCATGTCTTGGAAGACAGTGAAGAAAACATTTTGAAGATTTTTTAGACTGTAACATGCAAAATATCCTTTAAACTGTAATTTCAAAGACATATTTGGCTATAATGCCGTAATCCAATAAGCCCATGAATATTTTCTTAATATATTAGGCACAGGTTATGAAGTCAATAGTTGCCAAAGTAAGACAGTTCTTGGCTTGTTGAAAGTTCAGATTCCTGGAAGAGTGTGAGTATATTAATGGAACATTACTCAGCCATCAGAAAGGACAAATACCCACCATTTGCTTTGATGTGGATGGAACTGGAGGGTATTATGCTGAGTGAAATAAGTCAATCGGAGAAGGACAATCATCATATAGTTTCACTCATATGTGGAATATAAGAAATAGTGAAAGGGCTATAAGGGAAAGGAGGAAACTGAGTGGGGAAAAATTAGAGATGAAGACAAACCATGAGAGGCACCTAACTCTGGGAAATAAACAAAGGGTTGTGGAAGGGGAGGAGATGGGGGATGGGGTGACTGGGTGACAGGCACTAAGGAGGACACTTGATGGGATGAGCACTGGGTGTTATACTATACTTTGGCAAATTGAATTTAAGTAAAAAAAATTTTTTAAGATTTCTGAGTGTATTATCAATAGTATTTATTTAAAAGGGGATCAGTATTTGCATTGTTTTTTTCAATTTCTGCATAAAATATTCATATTGATATTGCTCTTAACAATGAAGCAACAGTGCAGGAAAAAAAAAACCAACAACAACAACAGGTCATGATCATATAACAGTTTAGAAATATTTGGGTTTTTAGTACCTAGAATACAGAATAGATGATGGTCCCTAGAACTTAAACTCTTCTTATATAAGCAGATTTAGTACTCACTTTGTATTAAACAATTTAGTGTCTCTCTAGCCCCTTGATTAATTTGGGCAACTGTCTTACAGATCTCATTCCTCTCATTTTTGACTTTCATGTTGCTAAACTATAACGCTGTTAACATCTATTTCAAGTAATCTCCCTTCCCTGGTGATTGATGTTAGATACAACAATTATGATGCCAATGCTGGGAATAATTCTTCACAGATGTTGTCAAATTACAGGTTAAATGGGGAAAAGAGTTTCTTTCTTCCGGCCACCCACTCTTCATTCCCTTGAAATAGGTGCGTGGTGCCGTGCATCCTGTGCTGTAGGTATGCCAATTCCCCATCCTGTTGCTCATCTGGTTTAAATGACTTCCATTTGCTGTTTCAAAGAATGACAGAATGTTATGTGGAGAGTGCTTTGCAGGTAACAGAATGCAATAATCCAGCCTTGAATTTTAACTGGCAAAGGGAAGTCCATGGAGTCTGGTGCAGTCCTGATGCTTTTTCCCTTATTATAAAACAACATTTGCCACTATGAATACAAAACAAAAAACAAACAAAAAAAAAACAAATAATACGATGACTATGATTTACTTCAAACTACCACAGAGAAGGAAAGTGGTCTTGAGTTGGTAATTGTTAAGGCTGGGTGATAGATAACATCGAGTCTGCTTCTCGATCTGTTTAACATTACATTAATAATAACAACAAAAACATTAAAACTAAAAGCAGAGTTTATGTTATTTTAACCCCTTCATAAACAGTTATGTTCTCATAGGAAGGAAATACAGAAAAATTCCACAGGTAATACTTTTCTTGGTTATTTAAAGGAATG
Source organism: Canis lupus familiaris (assembly GCF_011100685.1). Lineage (NCBI taxonomy): Eukaryota > Metazoa > Chordata > Mammalia > Carnivora > Canidae > Canis > Canis lupus. The sequence goes on from NC_049240.1 coordinate 49,202,564, forward strand.
AAGTCATATTTTCTTGGCCATTCAGTTTGAACCAGTAGATTACGGTATACATTCCTTTAGTTTTGCATTTATTTTTGTAAGTGAGTTCATTGCAGTTCTCAGCAGGAAAGGAGGGAAGGATATGAGGTGAAGAACAGAAGAAAAAAAGAAAAGGAAACTTGGGTTGCCAAGTAAACAAGTAAGGTTAGAAAAAAGATTTGGGGATTTACATTTTAGCCTCAGCTTTCACCTGACATCATTGTAAACCAAGAAAATTTGATCTATGTTTTAGCTGAAGCTCCTCTACCTGCATAAACTGAGGCTATTTGATGTATTCCCATAGAGGCATCAGGAGGCTCTATTAATAAATGTTGGTCCAGAATATAAACTTAAAGATGCTCCGTATCTCCCATTGGAGTGGGAATAATGACAAGTATTGTTCTATGGCATAATTTATTTAATTTAATTTTTATGTTTTAAAAAAGTTTCATTCACGTATTCATGAGACACACACAGAGAAGCCGAGACACAGGCAGAGGAAGAAGCAGGCCCACTGCAGGGAGCCCATCACAGGACTTGATCTCAGGACCCCAGGACCCCAGGACCATGACCAGAGCCAAAGGCAGATGCCAGTGAGCCACCCAGGTGACGCATAATTTATTTTAAATACAGTCTCCCCACTCAAGGTAGAAATATTTTAAGGGGAAAATATATTTTTCTCTCTTTGAACTATAAGTTGTCAAACATTCACCTGCTCTAATATTGCCAATATATCTTAGCAATATTTCATTGAAAGTGTTCCACCAATAGTCTATTTTTTTGCATGTGATAAATCTCGAAAGAGAACATTACTTCCCTTTAAATCACTTGCCAATATCTCAAACTATAATAATCAGGAAGTATTTCCAAGTGTCTACTTGAAATTCTTACCACTGCAATTTAATATCATTAATCTTAAATTTTCAAGGCATTTCCACCAATTTTATTTCATCATTCTTATTATTTTCCAAATGAATCAAATATAGTTTTACTTGTAATAACTTGAGTGGGTTTAGCTATAAGGTTTTCCAGGCTAGAGGCTGAAAGAGAAAAGAGGAAGATAGAAGTAGAAGAATCCAGGGATATGGGGACTTGACTGATGGTTTGACTACTTTCTGATGAAATGCGTACAGCCCAGGTTTGACTGTCTTAAAAAGAAGGATAAATCCAACCTCAGCCAATAACTGTATTTAAGACAATACAATTTTAAAGGGCGGTATGGCAACTGAGGTCTTCAAGCAGTTGTGAAACTGCATTTAGTTTACATTAGTGACTAGGATTATAAAGAAAGGAGGATGTGGGTGGGGGTTGGGTGTGTGGCTATAGGATTCTGCAGAGCTAAACAGAATTGTGGTAGATCAATTACAACCATGTCCTCAATCCTCTACCTTACCTTAGATCCACATTCTTAGTTGACTTAGTAACTTTAACAAAAACATATATTTAATTTATTTATTCATGAGATACACACAGAGAAGCAGAGACATAGGTTGAGGGAGAAGCAGGCTTCCCATGGGGAGCATGATGCGGGACTTGATCACAGGACCTCAGGATCACAACCTGAGTCAAAGGCAGATGCTCAACCACTGAGCCACCCAGGTGCTCCTAACTTAGCAATTTTTCTCATTGAGCAAGTAGAGTCTATTGTTCCATCCTTTATATCTGGATTGGCCTCGTAACTTGTTTTGGCTGATGGAATGCATACTTCCATGCTCTCTCCCAGACATCTGCCAACAGGTTCTGTGTAAGCCTGGGCTGGTCTGCTCAAGGAAAAGAAATAAATGGAAGCAAAATGAAGTCCCCAATCAATCACAGAAAGAGCCATTAGCTGAACATAACTGAGAGAGCCAGCAGAGACCAGAACAACTGACCAGCTAAGCCCAGTTTTAACCATAGACTTGTGGAATCATAAATTAATAAGATGTTTATTAATTGCTTAATTAATTAAGATATTGCTTTAAGTCACTAAGTTTTGGGAGTATTTGTAACAGCAACAGACAGCAAATATTTGGAAAATACAAGTAGCATTTAATAACTAAGCAAGTAAATAATGCAAATTTAAGTGGGAAAAATGATTAAAATAGAATTTTACACCATGGATTTGGGGGAGAGGGCATTCAGACAGGTTTTCTAAGGATAGCCTCTCCTAGGTTGGTATTTGGGCAGGAATCTGAATTATGTGGAGTAACTAGCAATGGGAAGAACTAAATAAGGCAGTAGATAACCAATATAAAGTGGTTATATAAAGATCAATAGTGAGTACTCTATAAACACTCCACCAATGTATAGATTTGATTAAGCTATTCCTTGTGTTTTTGAATTACCATGCCAAATATATTCACCTTCAGCACTCAAAAATCAAAATGAATATACATTTAACCATCTACTCTTACGCTACACATCTTTAAAAATAGCAACACTTTTGAGCATATGAATTAAACATGATTAAATAGATTTTATCATTCATTAAGAAAGCAGACTCAGATCTCTCATTAAGTTACCTCAGATTTGGAAGCCTATTTAGTTTTTAGTATGTAAACAAAACCAAATAAAATTTTGGGAGACAAAGATAAGGAAAAAAGAGTCAAATTTGCAGTTTCTCTGGAGTTGAGAGAAAGACACAAGTGAAACACTTGAGGTATGTATGGTCTTGTCAAAAGGAGAAACATGGTTTTTGGAATCAAGAAGGCATTTCAGAGTTAAGGTCAGTAATAGCTTTCTGCCCAATATGAAGGCTATCCAATGCTGATTTTTTTTTTTTAAAGGAGGTAAAGGTTACATGACATAAAATTAAAGTGTGCAATTCAGTAGCATTTAGTACATTCACAATGTGGTACAAGAATCACTGCTATTTAGTTCCAAAACATTTTCACCATTTCCATTGAAATCTAGTCCCCATTAAGTGGATACTCCCCAAACCTTCAACACCCCTGGCTTCTGGTAACCACTAATCTGTTCTCCGCCCCTATGGATTTACTTATTTTGGATATTTTACATAAATGGAATAATACAATGTATGACCTTTTGTGTCTGGCTTCTCTCAACTTATTTTTATGGTTCATTCATGTTTTGGCATGGATCAGTAGTTCAATCCTTTTCATAGCTAAATAATATTTCTTTTTATAGATACACCATATTTTTCATCCGTTTATCCACTCCTGGAAATTGAATTGTTTCTAGGTTTTGGCTATTGTGGATAGAGCTGCTATGAACTTTCACATATCAAGATTTGTTTGAATATCTGTTTTCAATTCTTTGGAGGATAAACCTAAGAGTGGAATTTCTAGATCATATCATAATTCTACATTCTAGATGAATTCTTGATGTGGGTGTCCATAAGATACAAAAAGGGTATGAGTGAATATCAGAAGGTATGAAAAAACCACTACTCTAGGGACATGCATTATTTGATATGACAGTAGCAAAGGGCTAGAATAAGGGAGAAGTAAGGGAGGATACTGGAAATTTACATAGGAATTTAAATGATCACAAAGGACCTTATGGATGAAAAACCTTGGATTTCACCTGTGTAGAATTTTCATGATAAAAATTCCAACTTGCAGGCTCAGATCCAACTAGTTTATGAGTGAACCCAAATAAAAATAAGCAGCATGTATCAGACACAGGTGTCTAGATTTATTTATAGTTCAAAGCTTAAGTGTAAATACATGCACCCGCATACATATGCATATATATATATATATATTCAGTGATGACCCATAGTGGAGATTAAATTGCAACCAGGACAGAGAGATATATAATGAGTTTTCAAGATTAGAAAAGTCACTCTGACAGCAAACAGGTAAAGAATTTTATGGCGGTGATGGGAATGAGGTTGCACCTAAAGGCCGAAAGAAGGGAAGTTGGTCAGGCATGATGTGCTGAAAGCTTCGGCAAGGGCAATGCTCCCAAGGGTTTTGTGGAAGAACCATATTGTAGAGATTTTATTTATTTATTTATTTATTTGTAGAGATTTTAAAGGATAGAATTCATAGCAATGGTTTCCTGGTTGGATTGGGTATTTGGGCAAGTAAGGGATATCAAGGATGACCTCTTATTTACATATTGAAATGCTACAGAGACACTTTATGAATAGCTTTCAGTAAGTCTACCTTGTGAAAGTCAACATAAAGATCCTAGTCCATAAAAAAAAAAAAAAAAAAAAAAAACTATCAAATGCAAATAGCTTATTTCTTACTTGGAAAACTCCTTCCCAAACTGTCAGAGATACTTTGGGGAATACCTACATTATTTCCTTTTGATAAGCTATCAGTAAATTGTTTCCAGTGCGAGCATATAAATATGTTGCTAAATATCATCGTCATGGTTCTTTGGTATCATTCTGTACTCATCAGGAAAAAAAAAAAAAGAAAGAAGAAAGAAGAAAGAAAAGAAAGAAAGAAAAAAGAAGAAAGAAAGAAAGAAAGAAAGAAAGAAAGAAAGAAAGAAAGAAAGAGAAGAAAGAAAGAAAGAAAAAGAGAGAGAAAGAAAAGAAAAAAGAAAAAAGAAAGAAAGAAGAAAGAAAGAAAGAAGAAAGAAAGAAAGAAAGAAAGAAAGAAAGAAAGAAAGAAAAAAGAAAGAAAGAAGAAGAAGAAAGAAAGAAAGAAAAGCTTTTAAGTTTATTGCTTACATGAACAGAGGAAGGTAAAGTAAACATTAAAGGTCAGAGAAACAGTGAAATACAAAAAGCAATGTCTTTCAGATTAAATGTCAGTCCATGATTTACCCAGAGTTTCTCAGCTTTGGCGCTATTAATATTTTGGAACAGATAATTCTTTGCTGTAAAGGAATTACCTCCTGAGGATTATAGGATGTTTAGAAGTGTCCCTGGCCTCTACACACTAAAAGACCTCTCAGGTTGTGACATTCGAAAATATCTTAGATATTGCCAAATGTCCCATAGGGTGTAAAGTCATTCTGGGTTGAGAATCTCTAATCAATTACAAGTAGATAAAATGTGAAATGTTCATTTAAGCAAAACCTTCTTTTGATATACAATGTCAATTAATTTGTAAGATTTGTTTTGTGTATTTTCTCTCTGATTTGATGCTTTGAATTTATAAGTTGATATTATAACTATAGTCAGTATAAATTGTGACCATGTCTAGTATCAACATACATGCTATCCTCTTTCAAAGAATCATTCAGCAAGTTATTATTATTAATTATTAATTACCTGATGCTTACATTACATTGTAATAAGCTCCTTGGAGTTTGCAAAATAAGTTTTGTTCTTTCAAATAGTTAATAATGTCTTTGAATTGACAGCGATGGCCTCAAAATATCTACATAGGAATTGTTAGTTAGATGGTGATTCGCTGATATGTAGAATCCAATTTGCTGTAAATTTGCCAATTTAGCAAGCAAAATAATTTTATTTATACTAATATTTATTCTTCCCCTTTCATGACCACTTGTATGCGATTCTACTAGAATTGGAATAAAGTCAATTAAGCACCAAAGCACAGTTTTAATAAATATCAAAATGAGAATGAAAAATGAGGGCGGATTTAATTGGAGAATATCCCTCAGAAACACTGAGTCTTGAAAAATGTTATGGCTATTGACTGGAAAATAGTTTGTGGCAGAAAGTCAGGGTAAGTGACAATATATGATTGAAAATAATCAGGATTATCTATATAATAATTTGAGATTAGCTTGATGAAGCTGATAGAACTTCTTAAACATGATACTGTTAACCAAACAGCTTGAATCCTGAACTGTGGAGTTTATATCTAAATTCCCACATAATAACATGTCCACATTCACATGAAAGCTTATCTTGTACTTTTGACTATCATTCATTCACTCAAAATAATTTAGCCAGCTCTAGGCGAAGATTGGATTCTATTCATCTTTTGCCCTCCTTTGTGCCAGATTCTATGCTAGATGTCTTGATCAAAGAAGAATATCACATAATTCAAAAGATCGATAATCTCCCAACCCTAGGAAAGAGATAGAAGAATAAACTAACAGTCATGGGTATGTGTAATTACTATAAGTAGTGGAATATTTTGTTTATTTATAGGGGAAAAAATATCAAGACTTCCTGAAAAGTCAATAAAAATTTAGCAGAAAGTTAAGACTTTAGCTTAAAGGATGAGTAGAATTTCTCCATATAGGACAAGAATGAAAAGGCTTTAGATGGAATAAATAAATATGCATACATAGACACAGGTGAGTACGCAACCTGCTTCCAGAAGTTCAAGTAGTTCTCCATCACTGAAATGAAATACAGACACTGATAGAAGATGAACTATGGAAAAGCTAAAAGGGCCAGATCATGATTCAGGGCATTAAATGCCAACGTAAAGATTGGACAGTTGAGGACTGTTGAGGCAGGGAATGATTATATGATATTTGTGTTTTAGAGTGTTAGCCCTCATGTAGACCCTAAATTAGAAATGGAGGGGGGTCAGCTGCAGGAAAACTACTGTAAAACCTCGGACGAGAAATGAAGAGAGCATGAACGCAGGGATGGACACATGGTCATGAGTGGGGTTGATGAATGAAATGATCATCTAAAAAGACTATGAAGATGGTCGTGCCATGAAACTGTAGGGGCATGTTAAAGAACACTGTAGCAATGACTTACTAACTGGTCACAAACCTATCTCCTTCCTTCCTAGACATGGGACCACTTAGACTTAGGCTGAATTTTGCAGCTTCCTTTCCAGTTTTGGTGATTATGTGACTGAGTTCTAGCCAAGAGAATGGGAGGAATAGTAACATGTGTCCCTTCCAGACCAGGCCCCTGCGATCTTCCACATCGTTTCCCCTCTCACAAAGTAGACAGAGACTATCAAGGTGACAATGGAAGCCACCTACTGAAAAGGCACAAGAATGCAAGACGTGCAAAGACTATGTTCCTGAACCAGGACTTGGAAGAACACTGCCCCAGATTAGGAATGTTTAATTTTTGCTTTACATCAATGAAACATAAACTTTTGGGTTTGCTTGTATGGGTGGCTAACAACACTTTAACTAATACAAGGTGCTATTTGAAGAAAGTTCCCCATGATATTACAGTGTTTTTTTCCTTTCATACTTCTAATATTTATAAGTAGCTATATGCACCTGTATCTATAGTACAGAAACACAGTAGATAGCAGTTACATTTATATTATAGTTAAACCAACTTTTGTTTAAAAGGCCCAGTATTGACTTTCTAGGATAATTATTTAGAAACCGTGACAAAAAAAAAAAAAAAAAAAAATCAAGCTCACTAGTGTACAATATAACAAGAAGGCTAGGCCTCTATAACAGTAGAGCGATGTTCCAAATCTTTGTTTAGATAAAGTCATTTACTTATTCAAATTTATGGCAGGATTTATATTGCTATCTACAAATAGATATCAATAGTTAAAGAGATTTTATAGCTTTTTGACATTCAATATATTATACAGGTTTAAAAGGCTCTGGAAAATGGATGAACTATCTAAGCTGAATAACTTTCCACTTGTAAAAACGTTTCTTAAAGTACAGAGCCCTCAGATTTAATACTTAGTCTTGCTTGTTTAAGCACATGGTAAAATGTAGACAGGTTTTTCATTTGACAGAACAATCCTGACGGAACAATGCAGCCTCCACAGGGCTAACGCCAAACTGAAAAAAAAAAAAAAAAATGACAGGCACAACTTATTAGAGGAGATAATTTCAGAAACGCTTACTTTCAATGCTTCTTTTTAAGTAATACTATTTTATTTCTCTTTTGACATGAAGTCTTCTTTTTTTACTGATGGTACCTTTAATTTTTATGTGATCTGGGTACATCGTTAGCCCCCAAATTAAGATGCTTTTGAGCCAATCCAAGCGCCTGAGATATTGCAGAAGCTCTCCTGCATTACTTTGCATATACAATAGCTTGTTTTATTCTGCATTAGGTTCTTACAAGAGTAATTTCAATTTACCAGTTAGTAGCTTAGATAAAAGCCTGAAATCCTGTGGCCAACCAGGCCTCCAAGGCAGACATTAGCTATTTGATAAAACCATTGAAAATACAAGAGGATGTACATCTTTGATTAATGCAAATAATAGGAAATTTTCTCAATAATGTTTGGTTCTGGGCTGCTTCCAAAGTAGTAATTCACAAAATATGACTTTTTTCATTGGGGAGGTTATAAAAATTTGTTTGTTGGAGGTAGGGAAGGAAATGTAATTAAAGGCTAAATTCAGACTCATATTTCGTCTTAACCAAAAGAATATGTGTGATTTGGACACTGGTCACCTAGGCACTTCCTATTTTAAGGCAGTGCACATTGTCAGCAAATCAAATTATCCAATTGCAAAACTACATCTGGCAGAGCTAGTTATGCCAGGTAACCTTAAATAGAAGCTCGGGGGGTAGTTAGCTGTGTCACTACACGGGGCTTTGCTGGTAAGTGTTATCTGAAGTTCCTCCATGTAGCTTTGCTATTAAAAGAATAAAACGCGAAGAGGTGAAATGAAAACATTAAGCTTGTGGGTATATGTGTGTGTTTTAATGTCCCCTTTGCATCTGAAAGTGCTAAAAACAGCACATTTAAAATAAAGCAACTCTAGGGGTTCATTTTATATATTAAAAAGTTTTTTGGGTATTTTTATTTTCTAACTTGCATATGGTCCTTATAGAATGAAGCTTTAGATCATAGATGCTTTAGGGAAGGCCTATTATGCATAATTTACATTTGGAAAATCAAGGAGCTTGGATTTGGATTGACTTCAGGTACCAATCTTATCTAAACACACCCAATAAATTACTTTTGTTGTTGTACTAACAATCTGAAGGAAGCTTCAGTTTGTAATCTTGTCAAAGTAGTATGTAAAGGTCTGTTTATAATAAAAAAATATATATGTGTTACACTTTTGGAAAGCTGATTTAAAGTCGCATCTGTGAAGCGAACAACGTTCACACGCACATACATGCATATACACTCCAAAAGTCCAGTCAATTCAGATCCGCTAATACCTTTTTTTTCTTTTCTTGTCTTATGAGTGGTGATATCACTTATATATGAGATCCAAAGGGGTCTGGCATCTCCATTAAGGCTATGAATCTACTGGCTGTCTCTGAAGTTTGTTTTAGTGCGAACATTAAATAAAAAGCACACTTTCCTATATACAATTCTCAAAGCAAATTTGTTCATTTGTATGATGGCCAAATCAGCCTATTGGCTCTCTAACAGTTATGATGTTTCAGGAGGGGCATGATGTATCTTTGAAGGAAAAAAGAAATGAAAACCTTCTGGGTGAATCATTGGAAATACAAGTTTAGAATTTAAAGATTTCCTAGAATGTTCAAGGTCTGCAATAACAAACTAAGCTTTCCTTCTAATAAAGTTAGGTCAGTATTGTCCCAAGAATGAGTTGGCTTGGAGTAGTTGAGGTCTTTAACTCTTACCCAAATATTCTGAGATCAAGTTTAATTTATTCAAACTTATTTGTTCCTTGAAACACAGTAATTATCTTCAGTTTTAGCCAAAATCTGGGAACAATGATGGAAAAAGAGAAGTGCAAAGTGTGGGATTAAGAATTTTATAAAGTTGTGAATCAACTTCTAAATAGTCTGCATATGATACCCAAACATATTAATTTATTCACCCTAAGACTGTCTATCCTGTAACTCAAAACCTTTTGTCAGGTCTGAGAAATGGTTTGTTTTCTTAACCTAATGTTGTTTTAAAGGGCAATACCCAGATGTTCTGGGTTTGTGATAAAGAGAGAATTAATGAGTCTGTCTGTCCAACTAGAGCCTACGTACAAATCTGTACAGATGCCAATTGTAGGGCAAAATGTGATGTTCCTGGTGTAGAGGACTCACAAACATTTTGAGAAAGTAAAATGTTTTAATTAATCTTTCCTTCAAATACTTTTCTTTCTTGTAGTCTACCAACAAATCGATTCAGGCATGTTGTGGGATCACATTAAAACTAAATCTGTTGCTTCTTCTTCATTTATAAAACCTTAAAGCAATTGCTTCTGTTGATGCAAGTTGAGTTTCGCTATGTTTTGTTGCTTTAACCTTAAGCTTCTCTATAAGCTGTGTAAACTGAAATTATAGATCTCTCTCATTTTCCAAGTTGTTTCCCTATAAGAAATCCCTTCTGCTTTCTTCCTAAGTAAAAAGACTAAAAATGTATTTGAATAGAAACTGTAACAATAATGACCTTGGCTAAAGTTTGGACTGAGCATATCACACACGCACCAAGAAGAAAACTCTATCTAAGATAAACTGAAGGTCACCAGAACCTTCTGAAAGTATTTCACTAAAGCACTTTCATTTTATTTTTTCTTTATTTTGTCTAAGTGTTAACATAAGAAATCACGATATAAGCACGTTCTATATCTATTGTCTCTTGACATATGAAACATTGACATTTTCTAACCTATGTTAGTCTGATCCCTGAATTCTGTCTAAAAACTTGAAGTGACTTTACTGAGTTAGGTTTCTCCTTAGCTCTGAAAAGGAGTTTAGATGTAAATCTCACTTATAATAATGGAGCGTGTGTGTAAATCACTACACATGTAGGTGAGACTGCCTCCTGGAGTGTTGATTTAGAAATTACAATATATATCATGTCTCTTATCCTGCAGAACATAGTAATTTTATAGGGCAATTAACTAATCCCCACCTGGTGAGTATATTCAGGTGAAGGTGCTGTCTTTTGTCCTATCCACCCTTCTACTTTAGGAAAACATGAATGCCCATATATTTAACTATTTGAAGCCCAGTCTTCTTTAGGACTATCACTTTTCCTGAAACACTCATGAATGTGTTCATCAAAAATTACTATAGAAATTCTAGATATTTGACATAGAGTATATTTAAAAATGAAGTTTGAAAATATTTAGGGTAAAAAAAATATTTAGGGTATAAAAGAGGGAAATCAAGAAATTTAGTACCTATCCCAATTTTTTAAAAGAGATTGTTTAAAATGATTTTCTTTTCTGAAACAGAACAGATTTCCATTACTTGCTGATAAGCACTTTTATTTTAATTTTATTTGTGTGAGTTTTAGGGTTTAATTTAACATATTTTCATTTGGTGGTACCTGACAGTACTTACATATTAACTGTAAAGAGTAGGAAGATTCTAGGAGGGGATTCAGTGTTCATTTTTTTATAGGAATATTTTTCTATAAGGTTTAACTTTATGCTCTGTGATCATAATAGTTTTTGAGTGTGCCACCATGGAAATAAATGTTCAGAAAAAAAAAACATTTTTGTTTTCTATCATGAGTTTAATAATTTAATTTAAACTGGTACAGGTTTTTGACACGATGTACAATAGGACATAATTCTAATATCATCTGTGTGTGTATGGAAATCATGGTTGAAGTTCTAATCTAAATTATTTTGGGGCCAAAACTAAAGAAAAATGAGATCTAGTATCCTGCTTTGGATGATATAAGTAATCTAACTTGCAATTTTAATTCACACAATTCATTTTTTAAAAATATGTCCCTACCTATTGCCAAAAGAATTTGAGCCAATTTTGCACAGAACTGGAAAAAAATATTCACCTTGACTGTCTTTCTTTCATAGTTTTCTTCATCCACATTTTTATTTTCTTCCTTTGAGACAGGAAAAAAAAGCAAAATTATTTTTAAAGTTTATGTTGTCAGGATCTCCAATTCAATTCCGTCTGTCTCAAAGCTTGAGACTTCCAAAGGAGTATCTGAAAATGTAGGCTAAAAGCCAAAATTCTAATCATTAACACATCTTTATAAAAAGAGACCAAAAGTAGAGAATATAAAAAAGAAGAGAAAAATGATACCATTCACAGATTTTGCTGCCAGAATGGTCAATGTCCATGTTGTGTGGTTGATTTGTGATCTTTCTTATAAAGCATCAATCATTTAAATGTATTTAGTGAGCTCCTCATCTCCCACTGTTCATTCTGTTCTGGACTTGGACTTTATCAGCACTGGCCTTCTTTTATATTTTCAAATATATTTATCTCTTTCCCACCTCAGAACCTTTGCCCAGGACATTTCTTCAGCCAGGAGACTTCATCTTCTGGCTAGCTCCTTTTTATCCTTGTTGAAGTTAAATCTCACCTACTCTGAGACTTTTTCTGACAACTCAATCTAAAATTGTTCCTATTTCTTAAATCGTCTTGTTCTATTGCCTTCAGAGTACTACTGATCACAGTATATAATTGATTTTTTTTTTTTTTTTTTTTTTTTTTTTTTGTTCACCTGCTTGTTTAATGTCACTTTCTTTCACTAGCCTGTAAGCTCTATGAGGGTGAGGCTATTTTATCAGCCACTCTGCACCCAGAGGCTAGCACTGTCTCTGGTACATAGTAGATGATGAATAAATATATTTTTAGTTAGAAAATAATCAAGTCCTGTGATATAACAAAAGAAGTGAAAGCTTCTCTTAAGAACCCTAGATCTGAGTGAGACAAAAATATATGTAGAAATTAAAAATATTATTATAAGGTAGTATGTCACTGATAACATTGAATAAAATGAGAAATCGTAGAGTTCTGGAATGGTCAAGAAAGTCTTAATGAATTGGCAAGACTTGAGCTTTGACGAAAATCACAGATTGAACGCATACAGATTCACAGAGACTAAGCCAATCTCATGATGAAGAAGGGGGTATCCTTCATTCAGTAATTCAACAAATATTTTTGAATATTTATAATGTTTCAAATGATGGAGTCACAGCAGCAAACAAAACAGACAACCCCTTGCCCTCAGGGAGAAACAGTACTGTTGACTGACCTTTAAGGAATTATTTACTCTATGTCTCCTTTACCTCATCTGAAACACTGGGGTAAAAATAGTCCTTTGTTGAAACACTGGGGTAAAAATAGTCCTTTGTATTGAATGCTGTGTGTCTTAAACAGGTATTCTTGATTTTCTTTTACCACCTGTATGAGAGCCTCCCCTCGGTTTTTGCATACTTTGCTGCTAAGGGCTACCAGCTTTTTCAAATTTTATGGACAACTGTATTGGTGCTGGTTGCAGCATATTGAAAAATATACTGCAGCTACTTTCTTTGCTAAAGAAAGTCATGATTATTTTTTTTAAAGATTTTATTTATTTGGGAGAGAGAGAGAGAGAGAGAGAGAGAGGAGAAGCAGGGGCAGCCGCAGAGGGAGAAGCAGGCTCCCCACTGAGTAGGGAACCCTATGTGGTGCTTGATCCCAGGACCCTAGAATCATGATCAGAGCTGGAGGCAGACACGTTGCCAACTGAACCACCCAGGTGCCCCAGAAAATCATGATTAATTTCTGATGTCTTAGGCACAAGAGGGAGGTGTTCCATTATGAAGTTCTATATCTTCACATATGCCACCTGGAGTCAAAGAGCTGACTATGAAGCTTTTCTAATGATGCAAATTCAAGAGTGAGCTCTGGACCAGGTTGAAGTCAGTCTACAGGGAGGGCAGAGAATAGATGTTAGTAACCTTATTAAAGAAGAATCAGCATGATTTGTTAGCTACCTGCATTAGGGTCATTGGCAAATATAGGGGAGAGAGGGGAAACAAAAGACTCATGCTAATATGGAGATCTGTAACCCTAGGAAAAATATTATCATCGACAGAAATAGGTAGGTAGATATATTAAGAGTCAAAACCAATTTGAGGGAAAAGATGATACATTGAGTGTAAGCAAGTCTGATAAGATAAACTCAAAAGCATTACTAACAATTGGAGATGGTGTTCAGACTAGAGAAGAATAAATATCATTGGGATTGCTGGTGGGAATAGGGTGCTATTATAATTAGGCCAGAGACTCAACAACATACATATTCTAGCTTGATTCACTCCTCCTCTTCCTTGTAAGGTCTCCAAGGTGTATATGTATATATATATATATATATATATACCACTGGTAAAGAAAGTGAAACAGCATTTTCTTACTAATAGGAACTTGCAATCCAAACCCTAATGCAAAAGCTAGATTGGAATCCATAATAAATACCTTTACTTAAGCTAACCTTGTTTAGCATATGTGCTGCGGAAGAGAGCACAAGCTAACCTTTATCTAACATTTACTTTACCTAAGTTAATCCTTTTTCCTGTTCCTTCTTGCTACCCTACACTCACCAAACACAGATATCCATTGCTAACAGAGCTAATTGGATCCAGAGAGTCTAATTAGTTCATTTCTTAGACTTCCAAATTGAAACTTCTAATCTTGCTGTAATACCAAGGAAAACTGTCCTAGGTACAGGAAAAAGGAGGCAGAGACAAAGATTATGAAAGAGTTCAGCCGCAATGCCAAAGGAAGAGCCAATGTGAGTATTCAAGGCAGGGGTGGGGTAAAGGAAGCTATGAAAAGCAACCTTAAAATCTTACCATTTCAAATGCAATGGAGAGAAAAGCAATTGCATGCTCTTATTATTCTGACCTTCTGAAAATTCCACCCTCAGGAAACTATTCTTTGTCTTTCAACTTGACCCTCAGCCCCCTCACTGGGGAAGAGAAGTTAAAAGGAGAGAAAGGAGGGACGTTGAGTCCTAAAGAAAACTCATAAAGAGAGTATGAGTATAGAGAACATAGAGTAGAGAGCTTAGTCTTTATTAATTCTTCAAGGTGGAGAATGTGATTAAGTAAAACCTAAGTCAACAAAGAAATCAACGATTGGGCAAAGACAGACTGTGCTAAGGGAAGGAGAGCGCTTCAACAGGTTTATGCCAACAGTGTCACATGATGCAAAGGTAAAGGAGAAAGAGATCTAAGAAACCACCTTTGGACCTTTATATGTGACAATCGTGAAGTGATGGTGTCTTGACTGGCAGTGTTCCTGGAGGTAGTGCTTGTGAAAAAGTATTAACTACAAGCGTAGCTGGATGACAAAGACTGCGAAAGTATTTAATGTCTATAGTAAATATAACTGTATGCTTAATGTTATTTTATTTTATTTTATTTTATTTATTTTGCTTAATGTTATTTTAAATGTATAAAACAAGAGTGGGACTCCTTGATCAAGTATTTTTGGGAAACTGAGAGTTTCCTCCCTCAATTTCTTCTCAGAGCTGTTAGTATGCCAGTTAGGTCCTGGAGCTCACAGTGCGGAGATGAGAGTGGAAATAAATTTCTGTCTTTCCATAACTTGTGTTTGCCACTAACCTTTTTATATCAAGTGTCTCGGGCCAAAATGTTGAGGAACACATTTTGGGAAATACCTAATTAGCATGTTTCATGCAGAAACCAGATTATGGAAAGTTCAGAGGGGAAAGCTCGAACAGATGAAGAAGTAGAGGTTATTGTGTTGTGAGAGATTAAATACGCAGAAGAGACAACGGCCAACTTGCCCAGGAAACGAACTCCTTTGTAATAAACAGCTTATGAAGCCAGTCTTGCAGTTAGCCCGATTATTATCTCTGGTGACAATCCTCGAAGCTAAACAATAACTTCTGTAATAATCAGCCCCAATTGGCCAAGACTTGGTTAACAGTTGACAGCCTCCCTAATTTTTTTTGTCCCTTCCAACTTAGGACCAACTACAGAGAGTCAAGTCACACCCTTAATCACAGAAGAAGGATGTCCTTCCATTTAGCTAACCTAGAGCTTTCTTGTGCCAACAGCCTCCAGTCAGGGTATACCTAAAGCCTCCCCTCCCCACCCCACCCCGTTTTATTTTTTTTTTTTTTTAGTAGAAAGCTTTCCCACTCTTCTGTCTGCTTTTAAATATCTGTCAAAACACAAGTGATGGTGACTGAGTCCCTTGCTATTGTGCGCTCTAAGTAGCCTCTGCTTTGCTTTTCTCATTCGGTGGGCATTCATTTCTTCCCACAATTGTAAATGCTAGCTTTTATTTAAAGAGATAAATTAATTAGTGTGTAAACCCAAGGAATGAGCATATTTGGATAAAGAGTTAAATGTTAAGATGATCTATGTTTGGGAGGAAAAATGTTAGAAGTCAGTGGGAAAAAAAAAAAAAAAGATCAAAGGTACTGTGGACAGGGGCCGAGGGAGAAAGAGAGAGACTGGGAGGGAGAGAAAGAGAGAGAAAGCACTTGACAGGGTCAGTCTCGAAAGAAATAGACAGATAAATGGGGATAGGAACCCCCAGCACATAAAGGGGTGGAGAGATGTCTTCATACTTCCTCACCCTCATTCTTCGACCTCTAGATGCAGACTGAAGCCCCCGAAGCGGAGCTTGCATTCCATCCAGCACGGTGGAGCAAAAAAGCTGAAAACAAGAGCCGGGCCTTTTAATTTTGTGTAGTTGCTTTGAACTGTCAACCAATTACTTGACCACACAATCATTTTTGTTTCCTCAATAATAAAAATAACAATAATGGCTTGGATTTCAGGAAAAATGATTCACATGGAACAGTTTCAGCCTCTCTATTAGATTACTTGAAGGTCAGCATGAATCAGCCAAACCTGTTCTTAATGTAATGGTAACTAGGACTCTCCACCCCGTCTCCCTGTTATTCTCTTCTCCTCCCTGGTCTCTTTTGCCAAGAAATCTTCTACATCTCCACCTCTGCCGATGGTAAGTCCTAAACCAGCCTCTCAGTAACTTCTCAGCAAAAATATTCTCTTAAACTTTATTTGCCTTCTCCTTGTTCTTCCCAAATATAGGACTTTTTACAGAATACAGTGCTCTTGATAGAATGAGCTGGATGTTTAAAAATTACCACATTATTTTGCCTGGCACTTGGAACAGACGGAATCCACCTAGGAGCTTCTCTTAGAGATGCAAATTATCGGGTCCTGCCCTAGACCTCCAGTATCAGAAATTTTGCAAATCAGGTCCAGTAATCTGTGTTTAAACATGCCCTCCAGGTGATTTTTGAATTTTGAGAACTGTTTTAGGGCAGGGATTGGCAAACCACAGCCCTTGGGCTAAATCCTGTCCAGTGTTTATTTTGGTACAGCCCAGGGAGCTAAGAATGCTTTTTGCATTTTTAAATGATTGTTTTTAACATCACATGAAAATTATATGAAATTCAAATTCCAGTGTCAACAAACAAAGTTTTATTAGAGCCCAGCTACACCTATGCATTCACCACGCATTGTTCATTGCTACTTTTAACAGAACTGAATAATTGTGGCCACGACTGAATGGTCCACAAAGCCTAAAATATTTACTATCTAGTCATAAGCTCTAGGTCATAAGCTTCCTAGGAACGACTAGATGTGTTGGTGATAAGCACTAAAAATTTACTTTTCCTTTTGGCATCTTACACTTCAGAGGTTCATTCCACGGGGCTGGAAATCCAATGGCATTTCCTCTGTCAGACTCCTTTTATCCCCCAAAGTCAAGCTCATCAAGGTTGCTTCCCAGCGAGGAAAATGTCATAACAAAGGGATTTCTCTACCTTAGATGTAATCATTATAGTCACTTGGCTAAGGTTCGAAGCATAGTTGGAGACTTTTCTGGAAATATCTTACCGCTGGCTTACTAGAAGTTCTCAAACTCTGCTGTGCATAAAATTGCCTTACAGAGCTTGACAAAAGTGGAGATTCTTGAGGTAAATTCCAGAAGGTCCTGAATCAAGAATTCTGGGTTGGGTATCCAGAATTCACAAGCACCCTGGGTGATTCTAACTCCAGTAATCTGAAAGACATACTTTTGAGAAACATTGAAAATGATTGAATTCTGTAAGAGTCTCCCCATTGCCACGGAATAGAGGCAAACTGAACTTTATAGGTTGAGGCATGGGATTTGGGGTTAGAAAGTAAAAGGGAGAAAACTTTTCTGAAACTGTGAACATGTAAAAACTTAACTGGATGTGTGATCCAAAGCAGACCAGATTTTCAGGAATCAGAAGCTACTCTAGCTGGGGGTGTCTTCCTGAAGCCAGAGAGATGCCCGGTATATCTTTTTATTCTTAACATATCTTAGTTATCTAAGACTGCTTCGTAGTGTAGCCATTTTCAATACTTCTTAATTCATTTAAGATTTCTCTATGGAAGAAAGAAGCCAGCCACCTTATTTGCAGTATTACCTACGATTTGACCCAAATCTATTCAGTGGACCATATATTGCTCTCTTCTCACTATCGACTCCCTTCTTTCTATTTTATACCTCATTTCTCTAAATTTGGTAGAACAGGGACTTTTTGTGTACTTTCTGCCTAAGGCCTTTCATATGAAGAGTGAAAATTGCAAATTAAAGAAATATGAACCTAAAAAAGTATAGGTCTTAAGACACTTATCTTTTCTCACTTCTCTATATTTCTAATTATATTTACCTTTCTACAAATATTAGCAATATGACTCAAACTTTTCAAGATACCTTTTAGTAGAAAGTCTGCTATTGAAGGTCTTGTATACAGCATGAATCTGATTGTTTAACAGTGACTGTAGAAGAGAAATGTCATTCTTAAAAGTTTTCCCTCCCTTTCTGAGGATTGTTTCAGAATTCCAGGCGACACTCTGCTCTTTCAGTTTTTATTATACAGTGAGCTTTTTAGTGATCATCATAGTAAAAAAAAAAAAAACACACACACACACACTAATTCATTTTCCTTTTTACCCAAATCCCAGAAACAATTGCACAGGATGACTGAGTAAATATTTTCAGGTCTAGATCAGAAACTCCAGCAGGGACTTGAGCATTATTTGGTTCAATAGAATCCCAGGGAAATAAAATCCCCAGTCTTGGGGTCAATGGGCCCAATGTGAAGTGAAGAAGGACCTGCTTGTCCCTCTCCTCGTAGGCGAGCTTTTAACACATCACAATCCCCACCCAAAAGAGTGAACTATTCTTTTATTTCCTTCCCTCAACCTCTCCTGCTCGCCCCTCTGCCAGCAAATCTGAGAGAGATGAATCGTGTGAGAAAGTTGGGGGTAAATGAGCTCTCTGCACTGGCCTGCCACGCACTGACTCATCTCGAGGAAGCAGCACACTTCTATGGCAGAGGGCAGCTATTTATTTATTTATTTATTTGTTTCGTGCATGTGCTTTTCCAGACTCATAACATACACCATCAGCCTCCTGAGTGAGTTCCAGAAATGAAAAAAATCATAAATTGAATGCACATGGAGAAACCAAGTCTCCATCCAAGACCGCACAGGCTCCCCACCCCAGCGCTCCAAGTCCACACCCTCATGGTTTACATGGCACCTTTCTTCCCAGGATCCCAGAGAGCTGCTCCAGCACAAAGGAATTAGACTAAGGGAAGGATGTGTTTGAGTTTCCTTCCAGACTAGTAAAAGGAACTACTAGGCCCTCTAGAGTTTAAGGCCGCACAGGCAGGCTCTTGTATATAGCAGGGAATGAAATTAAATCTTAAGCCTCTAGGTGTTGATTTTTCCATTTTAGAAAGTCCAAATCACTCCTGATTATTATTGTTATTACTACTATTTTATTCTTAGGGAGATGAGTACGAAGTGAGAAGACTTTTGCCTTTAGAAATATATTCACTGGCACCCCACTTCTGCTTCATTTCTTCTCATTTATCATACTTTCCCCCCAAATATCAAATGCTCTCATGTTGCCTTTCTTCCAGGACAGCGATCAAATCAAATTATTGATATTAAGGTGTTTGTGATGTGTACTGCTCATCTCATGTATACCCATGTATTCTCTTTATAAAGAGCCAGACCCTAAAGAATGATTGCAGATCAAAAGAAATTATTGCAGATGAAGGAGTTTGATGTATTTTTAGGATAAAATTATCAGTGTATATAGGTCTTTGCAACAACCCATACGCATGTAACCTGCCAGCTTCTCTGCCTAGGATAAGGCCTGCTTCACTCAAAGTAAGGTTGAGACCGTCCAGTAAAACGTTAAAACTCATCGACTTGTCAGAGCCAGCCTGCTAAATCTGCTGCTTCTCCCTGTACACACGTCTTCAACCTCACTCACTCATTTAAATTGCTGGTATAAAGACTTAACCATTTAGTTCAAACTTTGATGCTTAACAGAGAATAGGTAAAATCTGGGATCTGAGACAGTTTCAGTGCTAGTATCTAGTTAAGGTTAAGTTCTGAGTGGTCCATTATATCTCTTCCACTTTCTTTGTTGTGACTTGAGGCAAGTCCTGACTCCTTTCTGCTTTACTTCAGTGCCTGGGTTTAATCCCCCAGGCTCTGGCCACCAGGACGGTTATCTGTTCCCATCCTGATGCCTGGTTTTATTGCACTGAGTCTTATTGCTATAGAACCCAGAGGGCCTGGCCTCTGCTTTCCCCATCTAATATATCTAATACCCTTCTTTCACAGTTTGCTTCTTCTTACCTTCAAGAATGGCTCAACCTCATGGGTAGAGCACTCAGTGTGGGCCTGAAAAAGTATAGAACATGAGACCCCCAGTACTTAGAAATCACTATGCCAGGACCCTAGAACAATCAATCAACCCATTCCCTTACCAGACTATAGTCTGCTTGGTAGAAAAGGCAGATACCAAGAGGACAGCCTAATATTACTAAGGATTCATAATGATTGATGAATGAACCCTAGATATGTACAGATATTGGCTATTGACACAGGATCTTAGATATTATGAATTCTTCTTTTTAGCCAATGATACTGAAACTCCCATAAGGTAAAATTAAATTGTCCAAGATAATAAAGCAATTTACAAACTGGCCCAGGATTAGACTTTGATGGCTTGAGTCTTAAGACAGTGCTCTTCTTCTTTTTTTTTTTTTTATTTTTATTTATTTATGATAGTCACAGAGAGAGAAAGAGAGAGAGGCAGAGACATAGGCAGAGGGAGAAGCAGGCTCCATGCACCGGAAGCCCGATGTGGGATTCGATCCCGGGTCTCCAGGATCGCGCCCTGGGCCAAAGGCAGGCGCCAAACCGCTGCGCCACCCAGGGATCCCAAGACAGTGCTCTTCTTATTAAACCATCTTCCCTGCTCATTTCTAATAGTACTAATTAAAAAAAAAAAAAAAAAAAGGGAAAAAATCCTTGGGCAGCATAGACACTGTTTTGAAGAAAGCCTGCTGGCTCCATGGCACCATTCTCCTCAGGCCTTCCAGAGGCCTGATCAAGCAATGGTACATGGGCCTCTCTGGACAGAGGCTTAAGGTTTTTGCTTATATTATATAAACAGAAATAAATCCACCAAAATTAAGATTTTCCCAATCGTTCCTACTTCTGTTTATATGTTGGTCACATTTGACATTTTTACTTTATATCGTAAAATGCTTTCCATGCTGTTATTTCAGTTTTCCAAAATTCCAGTTGGTATTCCTATACCTTAAACTTGTTCCAATTTTAGTAATTGTGTTTCCAGCAGCAAAGTGCCCCTTCATTTATTATCGATATGTTTCTACTGCAAAGGTACCAGAGTCCTCCCCTCTACTATCACACCAGCACTGCAAGGACATTGATGTTCATGATGATGGCACATTACAGCAGTCAATGTGCAAACTTGCCAGAGAAGGGTTCCGTTTTCTCCACAAGTCTTTCCATAATGAAGCATATCATTCATGGATTGTTCTGAAAGCTGATCAAAATAAAAGCTCAAGGGATCAATCATCGCCCTATATATACAGAGAAGCTTATGTTACTATAATTGGCTAGAAACACACATAAACTAGAACACAGATCCCTGCCCAACTCGAAAGTGAAAGAAGCTCTGCTCTTGGGAAAATTTTCAAGAATTGAAAGAAAAAATGGCGAAAGAAAAAAATTTAAATCAGAAATTTAAATAACCTAGACTCCCTTTCTTCTCTGAACATTGCAATTAATCATTGTTTTGGAATCAATTACATTTGAGGGGTGGCAAACTTTTATATAAAAATAGCAAAGCACACCTTACCCTCAAGAGGCAGGAACAAGATTTGCAGACCAGAATGGACAAATATATTGTTGTTGAAGAACCCAATGTAGAAGGTAAAGCATGGTTCATTTGGGTTGTAATATTAGAATGTTTATAATATTAACATATTGTTGTTTTCCTTCTGAAGGAACTTAATTATGTCTGCTGCTTGGAGAATGGAATTTTTACAAATGACATGTATTATCTTGTCATGGTCAAAAACAATTAGTAATTTATCTGTCCTTTTCTTAGATGCCTCCTTAAATCTGCATCCTAGCCATTTTCTTCCGTCTGCTAATACCACAGATTTACTGTTCACCACCCACTCAAATGCTGGTATGCAGGCCACATGTGCATACACATTTTTTTTTTTTTTATGTGTTAGGGCTGAGTAACAAGTAAGGTTTTTGCAATGGAATGAAAACAAGGGTAGCTGCTTTCACATAAATATCATGTGTCTCCTACCTGTGAATAAAAGGACAAATAAAACACTCCTTTTTTCTTCCTCCACACAGGCATTGTTGTTTCCTACTGTAGAAAGTCTCAAATAAGCATATATTGACATTGTATTCCTTTGCAGCATTGGTGTTGTCTATCAAAAAAAATTTTTTTTTTTTTTTGAGAGCAACTCATGTACCAAGTAAGCAGCGATGAAGCTCTGCTTTTTTCTTACAAGGGGTATCCCAGCAGGCAAACATTTGCAATGGTCTCAAAAACAGATAAAGAAAAGAAAATTTAATGTCTTTTAAAAAATGTATTTCAAGTTGCGGAGTGAGAGTGAAAAAAAGAGTATTGGGAGTTATTCTATCTCCAAGTTCATATTTTTAGAAGTCTTTCCCTTTACAGAAAGAATTAATCTAGTTAGTCTTGGAGATATTTAAAAATAAAACAAAAATAACAACAACAAAATTACTTTAAACCACCAAGCATTCCTATTCTTTTAGGTAATAAAGACCTTTTACTTAGAATGAATTATGTATTAAACTTTTTTCATGTCTTTGCTAGCTCAGCAAACCTTTGTTCTGAATGCTTTGTGACCATTAGTGCCTTTGATTATAGATTACACCACCATTTGATTTATTTTTTTTTCTCATGGGCAACATATTTCTTTCATTGAGCAACATTCTGAAACTTGGAAATCTAACCTGTGTTTTAGTCTTAGGAAAGGAACATTCATATGGTAAATCCTCCCCAGTTGGACTTGGTATTCATTCAACTCTTATATGGTTGATTTTAGGCCAGGTTTAATTATGCAATCACCCTCAACTCAAAGAGGATAGTAGGAATACAAAAGCACTTGGATTGAATACAGTGCCAGTTTTCTTGAAGAAGAAAAGTAGAGAAATGTTAATATTTAACACTGGAGTAATAATCTCCCAGTGCAAGTCTAGAGAGCAATAACATAAATTGTTTGTGTAAATTAGAGCTAGATTACGTCTGAAACCCAGGCAAACCGTGTGCATCTCTGCTAGTACTCAGAAAAAAAAATAAGATATTGTTTTTAGTTCTTCTTTTTATCAGGAAGAACAAGGAAATCAGGCACCTGACCTGAATGTTTTATGATTAGAAACAATTTAAACATGCCAATACCACCTCTGAGTTCAGTTTTTTTCTTCCAGAAAATTGTGGTTGCCTTAAACACAGTTTCCAGGGAAGTATTTTTTTACACATTCTGAATTGCTTGTCCAGTCATTTTCTTATATTACATTACTCACATCCCCTTGCTGGAGGAAATTCCCTCTTACAAATGCTGTATCACTGGGATCTATGTATATTTATGTAACCCTGGTAGTTCTGTTTCTTCTTAGACAAACTCAATGGCACTATTTCCTGAACTGAGCTCCGTTGTCTCCATTAATATTAAATTCACACTCACAAAAGGCGAAATGCACTCAAATCTCCCAGGCCTTTTCTTCAGGATATTTATAGCTAACAAGGTCTGCTCTGATTTGGGGGTTTACTAGAGATTCCTCGAACTTGCTAGAAAACAGCTTTGCAATGCATTGGTTCGATGCTTGCAGGACAACTCTTCCTTCCATATCGGCATGCATTTTCTCTCTATTAATGATCCAGAACAAGGATAAATCAGAGATCCTTAGCCCTAGCTTAAAGAAGCACATTTTCCAAATAAACAAGCAGAAGCGTTGAGCACTCCAGAGAGCTGAGACCCCCACGATCGTCTGGCTCATTTGAATGACCCAGAAAGGTTATGCAGACTTCTTGTCTTACAAGAGCCTTCCGAGGCCCCCTGGGAACAGCTACAGGCTTGCTTGCCATAACTGAGCAACACAGCCAGAGTTTTGCCCTCTAGGTGATAATACTTTGGGACTTCACATGTTTCAGGGCCTATACCCAGGAGCCTGGAGGCCATAGATTGCAGTACGTGATCTCATGGTGACATGAGCCCTGTCTCTGTTTCTTACAAAATGAGGAGGATATTGAGTTAAGGTTGAGGAGTTAACTGTGAACTAGCATTAGGCCCACTGTATCTGTCCTTCAACCCTCACACAGTGTAGGTTTTTTTTCTACGCAAGCATTGCTTTGGCCTGTAAATAAATCGCAAGGGTATTGGACCCTTCAATAATGACAGCAATCATTCTGCAAAAGATTGAGGCCCACTTCCAGGCTAAGTAATGTGACTGCTGGGTTTTTCTTCTCGTTAAAACTTTGAATATAGATTCATTCCTTCCTAATCATGTATTCTGAGATTTTTCTGAATGGTTCACTTTAATTTGTATGTGAGCTAAACAGGACATTTGCTAGGTTAAAAAAAAAAAAAAAAAAGTACAAGTGTCCCCATCCTAGTTACTGTCTAAATATTACATCGCTCATACTTTTACATACATTTCTGTGGGCATAGAAGTACATTTTCCTAAATGTTTAAGCGAGAATAACTCATGCTGTTACTCTTCACAAATTTTCTTAGAAATGTTTTCTTTGGGGGCCGATGGGGCTGATTTTTTAGTTATTATTATTTTTTTTTCAATTTGTGATCTCAATACTGAAAGAATCCTCCTGAATCCCTTTTCATTACTCACATGTAGTTGATCACGTTAAGAGGCTTAGAATTATTTGGCAGATGTTCCATGTCTCATGATTTCATGCAAGGCAGCAGAAAAGCAATTATTGTGGTATTTCTTTTAAAAAAAATAGAAAGTTCTCATCTGATCTGAGGGCTGGGTGGAGCTCAGGGTGTGTCTCTTCTGTCTCTTCTGGTTTTTGGTGGAGTTAATTTTTTCAGAGGAAGTCCATTTGTTAGATATAGACGAGGAGAAAAGTGTACGGAAGATTATTTGTGTTTTGTAAACTTTTCAGAGGGTGATCGTATATACAGCTTTAATCTAGAGTCTGAGTCAGGAAATAAGCGAATTTCAGAACTTTTACAAAATTAACAGTGAAGGTAATAGATGGTAGAGCTCTGGAGGTTGTTGGTGGTGAGGTGGTAGGAGCCTGGCTGCTGGTGGATTAACAACTGTGTCTGCACTTAGAACTGTGGCTTCAGGGGACCCCCATTAGATTTCATTAACCTTTCAGCCTTTTTCTTGCAGAGACTACCTGGGTGGCCAGAATAGCAAAAACTAACATAATTGGGGCTTGAAATATAAATCAACGTGGAAATTCTGGTGTTGGGGTCAAGATATTAGTTAGTCATTGACAGAAGAAATGTAGCTTAGAAATCAGGACATAAACTGGTAACTCTGTTTTTAATCTCTTGTCACCAGCAACATAACTCACGGAAATAATGTCTCATTTTCACCATTTACTATTGTAGAGGAATACATTGAAAGACATTTATTTTATTTTTATTTATTTTTATTTTTTGAAAAAAAATTGGAACCATTCACATGTGTATAAAAAAATCCTTTAGCTCTGCCCCAAAGCCTTCCTGTCCCACTCATCTCTAAGGGACATCCTGTGTGCTTCATCTATATCTCAATTACTTGTGATAATCTGAATCTGAAAGCCCCGATCATTAAGCACACAGATAATTCAAATTCTTCATTATAGACCTACGTCAGTCACCATCTCCCCAAATTTTATAAGAGCCGCAAATAAATCATATCATCTGAGGTATTTAAATTTCATGTTTTTCTGTTTCTTTCATTGTACATCTGACAAAAATCCTAAAGAATCTTAGAATGGCCAAAGTACATACACTAGGAATAGAAGAAAACAGGATCCTGGATGATCTATTAACATAATCTGTTTGTGAATGTTTTTTTTAAAAAATTGCATACTTAAAACTGTAACTGCAAGAAGAGACTTTTTTCCCCTGTATTTTGACTTTCTTACATATTTCACAAAATCAGTCATCTCATTTAGTTAAAAATAGTGACATTCCAATAAAATTAAAAGAAAATAAATGTCTCCCAAAAACATACACACACATATACACAATCAAATACATACTTCTCCAGTATGTTTATGCGTAACATCCATTAGCACAGTTCCACGTTTACAGCCACCACTATATCTGACCCCTCATTCATGAAAGCTCCTGCTGCTTAGCCTTGAGCTACTGGGCTCCTGTCATTTCCCACTGAGCACACTGGGGTGGATTTGGGTGTCTTGCCCTCATTTACAATCTGAACAAAAGAAACCCAAGCCAAGAAAGCAGCTGGCACCATAAAAACAGTAAAAACTCTAGCTGGCATCTCTGGTTGCCACTGACTAGCCAAATATCCACAGGGAGTGGTGCCAATATAGATTTCTGGGACAAAACAACAAAATAGATTTTAGTCAATAAACATTGATTTGACAAGAAATCACACAAATCCGTCCATACCAAAGGACACGTACATCCACAGAGTTCCAAACCAATGAGCACATTATGGACAAATTGAAAACCTGCCTAGGCTGGATTCATATGTGGCACATGCTCTCCAAGGTCTTCATCTGCCAAATATGGTTATATGTTAGGTGTCAATGTTGCTCTCTGATTGTGCTACCAGCTGACAACATAAACCATGGACACTGACAAAGCAAACACATACCATCACTCTGAGGGTGGCGTTTTTCAAACTTTCTTGAAATGAAATGAAGAAGACATGTTTGCAGTGAGGCCTAGTATATACACAGACATACAAACAACAAAGGAACTAAAATCTCATGAAACAATATGTAGCCCCTGTGAAGGGCCAGTTTTCTTCTGTGGAGTTCTATTTCATTGTTTTGGTATTTTAAGCTATTGTTGTGGCCACGAAATTGATTGTAATCTGTTAGTGAGTCATGGCCATAGTTCTAAATATACCCCATGAGGAGGATAGAAACTTCTCATCCTTTAGGACTTGCTTTCATTTCTTAATAGGTATTTGAGGGAAAATAGCTTTTCTTTTTCTTTTTCTTTATCTTCCTTTTTCTTTCATTTTCCTTTCTTTTCTCTTTTCCTTCCTTTTCTTTTCTTTTTCCTTCTCTTCCCTTCCCCTTTTTACTGTTCTTTTCGAGTTACATACAGATACATAGCTATTTCTTTAACAATTCCCAGCAGATATATGGCTGGAGAAAATGACTCCAACAGATTTAACATCCATTGATTAACTACCATGTGTATAAACCTAGGATGAGTGTTTTAAGGATCCCTAAAGACTAACTCAAAAATGGTAGGTAACAACATTCATTGCATTTAAATAATTTAAACTTACATTTAAAGAATTACAATCAATTATGTAGGTTTTTTTTTTAGGGTTAATTATTCATCTAGAGTTGACCTTCTTAAGGAATATTAAAAATAAATAAATATTGGTGTGCAAAGTCGAAATCCACCAACTCAAATAATTCTTTTCCTCTCCTTACGATGAAAATTCCACTTAAGCATCCCCTGAACTTAGGGATACTAGTGGTGGTTAGAGCTGGGAAATCATCAGTTTTGCAATTAACACGGGACAGGCAGATTTCTGGGAACCATCAGTCTCCCTTCTTGGTATGCTTATTTGCCGCGGGATGCCCTCACTGCTCCAGTAATAGGCATTTGAATCTAGCTCAGCCAATCAGGGGATACAAATTAGTTGGCCACTCTAATTTGGTCAAGATTGGGCATAACCCAAAGCAACCAGTGGAGTCATTACTGAGAATCAAGCCTAAATTACCTGGGAAAAGCCATACTTGTTAAACTTTCTTGTAAGTTTTGTTACCTGTGACAAAGCACATAAATCTTGAACAAAAAGTGACCTATGTAAAACCTACATAAGAGTAAATTCATATACTGCAAATATTAATTTGGGCCCTGGATCTGGCAATACTTAACAATGAAATCAAAGTTAGAAGAACCAACTCATTTCTTACAAAAACTGAATAAATAAAGCCAATTTTAATTGGACTTCTAATAAGGACAACAGATAAAAGACCTGAAAAACCCTCTATGTGTTCAAATATTTTTGAAGGTTCTAGTCATTTCACTTGCTTGTGTATTTCATTAACAATAATGGTTCTCCCATAAATATAGCCCCGAGCAAGTCACCACACCTCTCTCTTCTTGGTACATTATACATGATATAAAGATGTTAACGCTGCTTTTATTTTATTGCCAATTCACTCATTTGGTTAGAGATTGATCAATGAGTACAAACCCAAGACTTAACAGAAGTGCAACTTGTAAACTTCTCTCTCCTCCAGCTACTAACTGCACCTCCAATTCTAATTCTTCATTTCAGATAGGGCAAGTATTCACTTTTAACAAGCCTGGAAATATCTGCCTTGGTGATACAGTACCATCTTTCTTATTGCCAAATAACAAGCTAAAAGAATAAGTATTTCTTTTTTTTTTTTTTTTTTTTTTTTTTTTTAAATAGAGGTTTTAATTTGTAGACCAATTTGTATTTGTTTTTTTTTAATTTTTATTTATTTATGATAGTCACAGAGAGAGAGAGAGAGAGAGAGAGGCAGAGACACAGGCAGAGGGAGAAGCAGGCTCCATGCACCGGGAGCCCGATGTGGGATTCGATCCCGGGTCTCCAGGATCGCGCCCTGGGCCAAAGGCAGGCGCCAAACCGCTGCGCCACCCAGGGATCCCAAGAATAAGTATTTCTTATAATGCAATATTTTACTCTCCTTTAGGCACCTCCAGTCCTTTGAAGTATTTCTTGCAATAGCCTCTCATCACTCTGATAATGGATATCTTAGGTGAGAGGTGATATTGTCTCATCACGGTTTTGATGTGTATTTCCCTGATGATTAGCAATGCTGAGCACCCTTTCTTATGTCTGTTACCATTTGCATATTTTCTTTGGAAAAATGTCCATTCAGGTCCTTTGCCCATTTTTAAATTTGTTGTTGCTGTTGCTGCTGTTAAGGTGCATCTGTATTTTGGATATTAACCTCTTTATTGGATATGAAGTTTGCAAATATTTTTTTTTTCCCATTCCAGAGGCTGCCTTTTAATTTTGTTGATGGGTTCCTTTGATGTGCAAAAACTCTTTATTTTGACATAGTTCCAGTAATTTATTTTTGTTTTGTTGCCTTTGCTTTTGTTATCAAATCCAAAGAATCATTGCTAAGACTGATGTCAAAGAGCTTAACAACCGTGGTTTTCTCTGGTAGTTCTATTGTTTCAGGTCTTAAGTTCAAGTCTTTAAACCATTTGGAGTTGATTTTTATGTATGGTGTAACATAGTGGTCCAGATTCACTCTTTTGTGTGTAGTTGTCCAGTTTTCTCAGCACTGTTTATTGAAGAGACTGCTCTTTTCCCTCATTGGATAATCTTTTTTCTCCTTTGTCATAAATTAATTGACCATATGGGTCAGTTTGGGTTTATTTCTGAGCTCTCTATTCTGTTATATTGATTCATGTGTCTGTTTTTTTTGCCAATATCATACTCTTGATTACCATAGCTTTGCAATATGTTTTGAGATCAGAAAATGTGATGCCTCCCGCTTTGTTCTTCTTTCTCAAGATTACTTTGGCTAATTGGGCTCTTTTGTGGTTCCACACACATTTTAGGATTATTTGTTCTATTTTTGTGAAAAATGACATTGGGATTTTGATAGGGATTGCACTGATGCTCTAGATTGCTTTAGGTAGCATGGATATTTTATCAATATTAATGATTGTAATCCATGGACACAGATTACCTCTCCATTTACTTGTGTCTTCTTCAATTTCTTTCATCAATGTTTACAATTTTCAGTGTACAGATCTTTAACCTCCTTGGTTAAGTTTATTCCTAAGCATTTTATTCTTTTTGATGCAGTTGTAAATACAATTATTTTTTTAGTTTATCTTTCTGATATCCCATTTGTCTATAGAAACACACCTGCTAGGATGTCTATTATCAAATATTTGCAGGGATATGAAGGAAAGGGAGCCCATATACACTGTTGGTAGAAATACAAACTGGTAAAGGCCCCATATAAAACCATATGTAGGTTCCTTAAGAAATTAAAAATGAAACTACCATTTTAACTAGCAACTCTACTTCTGGGGGTATAGTCAAAGGAAATTAAATCATTATCTCAAAAAGATATCTGTACTCTCATGTTCACAGTAGCATTATTCACAATAGCCAAGGAATGGAAACAGCCTAAGTGTCTATCAATAGATGAATAAGTTGAGAAAATGTGATGTGCATTAAAAAATAGATTTTTCAGCCTTTAACAAGAAGGAAATTCTGTCATTTACAACATGGATGGACCTAGAGGATATTGTGCCAAGTGAGGTAAGTCAGATAGAGAAAGTCAATACTGCATGGTATCATATATGGAACTAAAAAAAAAAAAGAGGCCAAACTCATAGAAATAGACAGACATTAAGTGATGGGGAAAATAAGGAGAAGCTAGTAAAAGGGTGCACACTTTCAATTATAGGGTAAGTTTTGAGGTCCTAATGTATAATACGGTAGTAACTATAGTAAATATTCTATTGTGATATTTGCTAAGACAATATAACTATATAAATATAAACACACAAAAAGGTAAATATGTGAGGTGACAGATTTGTTATTTAACTCAATGGGAGGAAATTTTTTTCACATCCTTGTGTATATATATCAAGTCATAACATTGTATACTTGTACTATCTTACAATTGTATTCATTAAATATATCTCAGTAAAGCTGGGGAATAAAAAAGGTAGCCTCCAAAGTCAGTAGAGAAGTTTTTTACTAAACCCATTTTACACACGCATAGAAACAAGTGTTTATTTTCCCAAAATTAAATAGCTGAGGAGTTCTATTCAATAGTGCATTGAGGAAGTAGAGCAAAAAAGATGTGAGAGAGGGAGATCAGGAGAAATGAATAGGATATGGCCAAAGCCAAAGTCATGGTGAGAGGAAGGGTGAGAACAGCCCCAAGGGTTTGGGATATCATTATGACTCCGGCCAATTTTATAACCAGGTGCATGCTTTATGTGAGAACAAACAGACTGAAATATAGTAAGTATTCTCCAAAGAAGGATCATAAATAATAGAATTATGTAAGCACACATTTATTCACATAGAACATCATTTATTTTATCACCGGCAGTCTTTATTCTAGTCTTATTTTCTTGAACAATTTTGCCTATGTTTTCTCTCGATCAATCTACACATTGGCTGTTTTTCAGCATTTTTCCTTCAGCAGTCAGAGGAGTGAGGACCTCCCACGTCTATGATGGACAGACCTTTAGCTCATCTGTCAAAACAACCTGCTTGTTCGCTGAATGTCTAGTCACGGAAGAAAAATGCCCTTCTGTTATTTCCCATCTATTTTCCTCTCAAAATTAGGAAGAGAGCGTTTCCTTTTCCACTCAAAAACACACTTATGGGCAACAAGGTGGATGGTCAAAGTGAAAGAAGAGAAAGTATAAAACAAAATGAGTTAACCTGACATGCATTTCAGGGTCACATAGATAGTTTTAGGAAGCTGAAATGTACGTTGTCCTCTTTATTTTATTTTACAACATTTCATCATTTGCCAAGGGACATTGTATATCTTTTCTCTCTCTATTTTCAGTGTAAACATGTATAATAAGGTGGTTAACACACATTTAATAGTTGAGGACACAAAAATTATATATTCAAAATTAAATATTCAAAAATATTATTATATTCATATATAATGATAAGAATGCAAGTCCTGTTGTCCAATATGATTGGCCATCAAAAATACATGTTATAGGGGTGCCAGGGTGGCTCAGTGATTGAGCGTCTGCCTTCCGTTCAGGTCATGATACTGGGGTTTTGGGATCGAGTCCTGCATCAGGCTCCTCACGGGGAATCTGCTTCTCCCTCTGCCTCTGTCTCTGCCTCTCTCCCTGTGTCTCTCATGAATAAATAAATAAAATCTTTGAAAAAATACATTTTATACAGCTTGAAATCTAAAATGATTATTTGATCTGTTATGTGGGAAAAAATATTTTATTCTCCAAGTTCACTAACTTAGGTATTCACTAATGTATTCAGCACAGTTATTTCTAGGACACATAGAATGTGGACAACATTGTGTAAAATATTAATTATTTTTTAGTGGTCAAATAACTAGTGCAGCAAAGCACTATCATAAAGGGAAAAATGTGTGTGTGTGTATGTGTGTGTGTAAATATATTCTGAAAACTCAGAGTGAATAAAATAATTATCTATTCATTATTGTGTATTTTTCTTCCTGGTCTGGTCTGTCTGTGCATGAAACCCAGGTTCATCTTTATTTGGCTTCTTGAGGAAGTCATTAACTTCCTAAGCCTTGGTTTCCACATTTGTAAATAGATAAAATTGAATCAAATACAACCAAGGTTATGCTTATTCTGTGATTCACATTGTTCCTTTTTTGACATTTGTATTTCCATTCAGAGTTAAGATTCCTTAAAGACCAGGACTCTCTTCTTGTGGGAGGTTATTCCAACTGATTTCAAGCCGACTGCTAAGCTACAGTGGGGATTCAAGGAAAGAAGAGTTGCATCAAATGCAAAACACCCTACATAATGTGTCATGCTTTCTCTAAGAAATCTACGTGCTGACTTTCCTTGTCTCCCATTAGCATGTTTTCCTAGGAAATGCCTAATTTATCTTCTATGGGATAGGGTGGTTTTATGAAAACAGACTCTTTCAGTTGCATTTTCATTTAAGCCTTGCCTCTAATGGCTCAAAGCTCTGCCTTATTAAATAGCTTTAGGTGTAGAGAATGGTCAAGGGGAAGTCTGGAAGAGAAGGAATATTGGAGAAGTCTTGACTTCCTGAAACCATGTAAAGTCCAACCTCAATCCTGTCAGCAGCCTGGAAATACAAATTCAAGATATTTGAGCTAGAAAAAGACCTTCTGATATCTATTCCAACATCTTGCAAACTTTGAGTCTGGCTCTGCAGGTGTTGATCTTACTGGAAAAGAAAGAGATTTTGCTTTATTCCATTTGTGCCAATGTATCAGGGGTTTCAGTATGTTCTAAACCAGACTTTGTAACCTTACTGTCCTAGAAGAAGTTTATTTTATGTAGCTATTCGGAATCAATTAGTCCTCGACTACAATTTTCAAGAATGTGTGTGTCACCTTGTATAACTGTGTGAGCAGATTATAGACCAGAAAACATAGTCTTCACTCTCAAAAAACTGAGAACTTGGGATGCCTGAGTGGCTCAGTGGTTCAGCATCTGCCTTTGGCTCAGGGCATGATACCTGGAGTTCCGCATGGATCTCCCTGCAGGGAGCCTGCTTCTCCCTCTACCTGTGTCTCTGCCTCTCTCTCTCTGTGTCTCTCACGAATAAATAAATAAAATATTTCCTTAAAAAAAAAAAACTGATGGTTCCATCGTTTCTCAGGCCTAGTTATGAACTAGGGAAAGGTCAGACTTTCCAGGACTTTTAGGTGTCTCAATGGGCAAATCTTGTTTTAACTAAATTCACACTTTATTTTAAAATAAGATGTTGTTTGTAAGGAGGACACAGCTGTAAGAAAGGCTGTAAAAAAGATACCTACTTTCAGAAGAAAGGGCCTTAAAATAGTGTCAGGAGAAGAGTTGGCTTTATACTTTCCAGAAGAACAGGAAACCCATCAAGGACCTTAAAATATGGACCAGTCTGATGATGAGTATTTTCTGAGCAAATAATTTGGATGATTATCTATTTATTTTTACTTATATACCAAATATATTCAGAAGTACATAACAATAAAATGTTCTCATCTCTTCCCAATTCGTGGGCCCAACAGATAATTGTCCTTTTTGTTGCTGGATTCTGCTGAAAATCTCAAAGTCAGAGTGGTTTTGTTTCTAACATTGAGGAGGAGAGGTCATTTCAGAGCAAGTCTGTGCATCTTTTGATAATTCAGTTATAAAGTCACACGATGGCCAGCTGGAAATGCTTCTTGGACTTTCAGTGGTTGAAACCTCTTGCTTTATTGGTCTAGATGTATTCCTCATTCACCATGTCAATAAACCTCTCTGCTCCGCCTCTCAGCTTTCACCATGTACCCCACTGAGACTCTATGTCAAGGAATTCATTGATCACAATGAGACTTTCCATATTTTTGTGTAAAATAATCTTTCAGCCAGATGTTAAATCTCCTACAATTATTTCATGTTACATGGAAGTTGATCATTCCTTTTTTTTTAACCTATAGATGTATAAGTTTAAGATATTTCAGAAGGAGTTAAAAGCAATAAAAATAAAACACTTTTTGAAATGTCTGAACTTTGCATCCAGAGTAAACTAACTTTTGGGATCTTTTCTTTTTCTGTCTATCTGTCTGTCAACATGATTGCTAGCTGCAGTGGAGAGAACATATTTCAGGAAAGCTCAGAGAGCATGCTGTACCCCACATCACCAGTATTATGAGGCTCCATTCACAAATGGAAGTTGAGAGGTTGCCCTGACCAATTGTTTTTTCCTTGTCACATTTGTTCCACTACTTGTGAGTGTTACTGACAAATCAGTGGAATGAGAAAAACCTGAAGGGATTTTAAAAGTAAGGCAAAGGGAAAGAAATTTACAAAAATTATCACAATTTACAAAAATGAACAAAGTGGAAGGATTAGAAGCATATATTCACAATTCTGTGTAGGTTGAATTGTTTCAGGGGGAGCACATTTGAGACGGAAAAAAGAAAAGGTCATTGTGAAGTCCCTCACGTACAATTCTGTTTTCTGTGTGAAGATGGAACCACCAGCATGTGTCCACCATCATTACATTTTAAAAAGAATGACTAGAAACATAAGTGGCTTTCACCCCATTTCATTTAATGCAATTTTCTTCCCTAAATGTTAAAAATGCAATTTCTTTACCAAAACATGCAAATTGGCAGTTTTGAAGATACTTCTTTTTCTGATTTTTTTTTCATTATGACCATCTTCAGACTAAAAACCAGAAAATATTAGCAGGTAATAGTTTAATTTGTTATTAAGAGTAATTACTGTCTGGTCTTTGAGGGTTATTTCTAAGTTTTAAATAGAAAACCATTTAACATATATTTATCTTTGTAAGCTATTTTAAATGATCAGCAAATACCTTCTCATCGCATAAAAGGAGCCATTTAAAACATTCTTATTCTAATAAAAAGAAAATTATAACCTATGAGACCATAGAAACTAAAGTAGTATTTAAGCTGTGATAGACACTATAAGGAGAAAAGACATATTTAGTCAGCACATGTTTCTTTGATTGTCCTCTTTTGATTATTGATAGATACAGTTTCTATTTTTGTATGCTGTTGTATACCTGAGTCCTAGTCATTTATTAAAAGAGAAAGGTAGACTGTAAGCTTTATGAAACATCTGAATTTAAAGACTTCTTGATGTCTTTTTATTTGAATCATTTTATGGGCAAAAATCTAATACTCATAATATAGAAGACTGAATGTTTTTTGTTGTTGTTGTTAAGAACATATTATAGTGTTATTTATATATTATGCTTTGGTTTATTCATCTATTCTTATTTGAAAAAAATTACTGAGTTTCTATTATATGCAGAGCACCATTCTAGCTGTGAGGATATATTAATAAACAAAACAGACAAGTTACCGCCATCATGAAGTTGACATCTAAAATGGCTAGACAGACAAATAAGAGCAACCATAAATATATGTTTGGTTTGTTGTTTGGGTTTTAATAAATGTAGTAGAGAAGAGGTACCTGAGGGGCTCAGTGGTTGAGCATCTGCCTCTGAACCAAAGGGGCATCTGCCTCTGAATCCT
This sequence comes from Canis lupus familiaris, assembly GCF_011100685.1. Lineage (NCBI taxonomy): Eukaryota > Metazoa > Chordata > Mammalia > Carnivora > Canidae > Canis > Canis lupus. Next base: position 49,238,343 of record NC_049240.1, read on the forward strand.
GGGGCCCTGGGATCGAGTCCCACATCAGGCTCCCCATAGGGAACCTGCATCTCCCTCTGCCTCTGTCTCTCTCTGTGTTTCTCAGGAATAAATAAATAAAGTCATAAATAAATAAACAAATAAATAAATGTAATAGGGGAAAACAACCCAAAATAAGTATGAAGAGTGCCAAGTTCAGGATGAGGTGGTCATTGGTAATTTTATAAGAGTTATCACTGAGAAGGTGTCATTTGAGCAAAGAATTGTAGAAAATCAAGAAGGGAACCAGGTAGATAGTTATGTATTTTTGGGGGAAGGAACAGAAAGTAAAAGGGCTTTGAAATGAGGAGTCTTGGAATCCTAAAAGCCAGGACATAAGAAAGAAGCCAGTATCCCTGCAGCAAGATAAGAGTCATCATAGCAGGTGAAGTTAGAAATGTAGTTGGTTGGTTGGTTAAGTGTCTAGCTATTGGTTTTGGCTCAAGTCATGAGATTGAGCCCTGCGTCTGGGTTTGCACTGAGCATAGAGTCTGTTTAAGACTCTTTGCCCCTCACCCTTCTAAAAATAAGTGGATAAATCTTTAAAAAAATAAAAATCAATATAACACATAGGGCATTATAAGGTCTTTGGCTTTTCCTATGCATGAGAGGAAAGTTATCAAAGAGTTTTAAAACAATGAGTAACATCTGAGTCATTTGTACTAGTATTACTCTGATTGCTGTGTTGAGATGATGCTACGGTGGGTGATGTTTCCATCAGGGAGACCAATTAGACAACTTGTGCAAATGTATTACACAGACAAATATATAACTGTGCAGGCAAATGATATTGATGGCTTAGACCAGGGTGGTAGTAATGGACATAGTGAGAAATGGTTAGATTTGAATATTTAAAGTTTAAGCCAATAGGATTTGCTGATGGATGAAGGTGAGTATGATAGAAAGAAAAGACCAAGTAGAAAGACTATGCGTTTAAGCTTGTACAACCAAAAACATTGAATTGCCATTTACTGAGATGAGAACCACTATGGAAAAAGTAGATTTGGGAAAAGCAGATTTGAGGATAGATGAACAGGGATCAGGACTGTGATTTTACATGTTGGATTTGATATGTCCCATTAGCATCAAATAGATATGTTAGGTAGACATTTGGATATATAAAACCAGAATTAAGATATAATTTGTGATATTGTTGGCATGTAGAGATTACCTAAAGCCTTAATATTAGATAAACTCATCTAAAAAAAACTGAGTAGATGAGGGGAAAAAAAAAAAGATCTCAGAGTTGAGTCTTGTATGCCTCTACTATTTATTTTGGGCTTGGGGAGTTGAGAAATAACTGAAAAATGAGACTGAGAGGATATAAACATGATGACTTCAAGGGAAAGTAGCGACCTGGAAGCCACATATAGAGGGTGTTTTAAGATGGAAGTAGTGGTCAAAAGTGTCAAAATATTCCTGACAGTTCAAATGGCATGAGGACAGATAATTGATCATTGAGTTATGTAATAAGGAAAGTCCAAGCAACTTAGACAAGAGTTTGTTTACATAAAGATGATCTAAAATACAGTTATCTCTTATATAGTTTATTCATAAATATATAGTATATTCATAAATATTCATAAATATTTAGAACAGTGACAGCATATAGTAGATGTTTAGCAAACACTTTTTAAAAAAAATGAATAAATAAATGGGATTTGGGAGAGTTGCTAGAAAAAAATGGAGATGGGTAAAAAAAAAATGGACATGGGGAGCAGAATAAAAAAAAAAAAATCACCTGTATTTTTGGCCTACCCAAGTACTGACTTTAACTAAATGGGTGTATTTTAAAGTACATTTATGCTTTCCCTTTTCATTTTAATTACAAGAAGTGATATTAAACAAAAAAGAAAAATACTTTCTATAAAACAGCTTAGAATCCCCCAAATTATTTTTTTTGTCATATGACTATATCAGTGCCCATTCATTAAGTGACAAAAATGGATTCCTTCAATAAAAGTTTAGAATTAATATTTTTAATTGTGGTTGCGCGGGCAATTTCTTCAAAGTTTTCACTCTGCAAGGTTAAGACAAGGGAAGTCTAAAACAAGGAGAATGCCTTTTATCTTACTAAAATTCTATAAAAGGAAAAAGCAAAGTCAGAAACCATCACTTCAAAATTATGAGCCCTTGGTAGAAAGCAGACATATGCTTTAGGGAATATTAAATTAAGAAGTATAATTAAAAAAAACAAACAAACTAGATTTTGGTCATTTTGTGTTTTATTCTTCTAATAATCATTGAGCACAGAGTAGAGGTAAGTATAAATCAGGGCACTGAAGATGGAATCTCTGTAGCAAACCCTGCTAGAGACCTGCATCATCTGCCTTTCTTCTTTGCTACTCACACCTTTACTTTCTTAAGGGGAAAAATATATCCAATCCAACATACATGCCATCCCTAATTCTATTGTAATAAGGGGATCGTAATCCAACTGGGGCAACAAGATGTAAGCGGGAGGCTTGTATGGTTTTTTAGGAAACTGTGTTGCCAACTCCAGGACCTTCTTGCTTTGTTTCCCTTCCTTTTTCTTGCCAAGTCTGTGGATGTGATATCTGGGAGCAAAGAAGCCATCTGTGCCTATTAGGCAATTAGGATAATGATGGAGACCTGAAGGCTGATGGGATGGGTCCACTCCCTACTGGTGTCATTGAGCTGCAGTACTCACTCTGGACTACCTATCCCTGGAATTCTGGTTTCAAGAGAAAAACAACCCCTTCCTCTTCATCAGCTATCATTCGGAACGTGTGAGTTAAGCATACCCTGTTGTCAACATCGTCAGTGTGCAGTAGAGGAAAAATGCAGGTGAATGCATAATTATACTTCAAGGTTACAAGGTCAACAAAAGAAATCAGCTCAGACATGGGGCAGCATAAAGGGAGTGAACACCTCTGCCTGGTGGGAACAAAAAACATTTCACTTGACTGTAATTTAAGCCAAGTCTTCTAGCATGGGTAATCATTAAATTAAAGAAGGCGACGGCGGCGGGGGTGGGGGGTGCATTCTAGGTAGAGAAAACAGAATCCCATGAAAGGATAAAGATGTAAACAGTATGGCCTATCTCACAAATTCTTCTGGTGTGGGATTGGAGTGGAAGTAGATTATTATTAAGAATTCAGGTAGAATGTCAAACAGAGGCCAGATGAAAGATCTCTTGGCCTATGTTATAAAGGTTGGCTTTAACTTTGGAGTCAGTGGGAAATCACTAGAGGATTTTAAGCAGGGACTGACATTATCAATTTGTGTTTTCGATAGAGCTGGCAGCAATGTGGAGTATGAAACATAAGTGCCATCTCCCTTTCCTCCACATCAACCAAAAAGATATTGAATAAAATCCAAACATGCGGAAACTAAGGGATAAATACTGTCGTCAAGTATATGAAACATTTATGAGAAGGATGCTCAGCAGTTGTTCTGGGTGTCTGTGACAGACCAAACACAAAGGAACGCACTCGAATAAAAGCGGTAGAGTTGAGTTGAACCTCTAGCAAAAACATCTCAATTGAGGACTGCTCTGGAAAGGGATACCCCAGAATAGGCTGTGAGGGGCAATTGGAAATTTTATTTCTTTAAATAGCTGGGAGAAATGAAAAGAGCTATCGGTTCTGGAGTATTTTTATATATTCACCTCCTTAACAACAAGGGGCGTGATAAATTGTAGTTTGGATGCACTTGAGTTCAGGTTCATTGTGTTATGGTCCCTAAAGTCTAGGGATGAATTATCCCATTTATCCTACTCCACAAAAACCACTCAGCTACGTAGAATACAGACAAATAAAATCCTAATCGCTTGCATTCATGACTCCTGACTAATATCTCCAATTAACTGGTTATTTATACTAATAGGAGTCAACATTGGAATAAGTCTCACAATAGTTCCCACAATAATTTGGGATACGTTTTTTTTCCTACATGATGTCTTTTTATTCTACTTGGCAAAAGAGTTCCATGATCTAATAGATTTGGCAGATGGAGTTACCAAAGTTTAAATAAATTTATTTCTGAACACTTCAAAGCCTGGGTAATGCTTATTGTGAATCTTTAGTAAGTTTATCCAAGATTGTCTTAGTCAGCTCTAGCTGCTATAACAAAAATACCGTAGACTGTACTGTGTGGGTTAAACAACACACATTTATTTCTCACAGCTCTGGAGGCTTGGAAGAGCAAGATCAAGATGTGGGCAGATTCCTGGCTTGCAGACTGCTGTCTCCTCATTGTGTGCTCACATGGCCTTTTCTCAGAGATCCCCCTCTTGCCCTGCCTATAAAAACAGTCATTCCATTATGAGGATCCCACCCTCATGACATAATCTAACCTTAATTCCCTCTCAAATGCCTCACCTCCAGATACCAGCACATTCAGGGTTAGGGCTTCAACATACGAATTTGGGGGTGGAGGTGGGCCCAAACATCATGCCATAACAAAAAGCACGATGAAATGCACTTTTATCTAAGTGGATTTGATCATGGAATTCCATTTTTATAAACACAGAATTCCATTTCTATAAATGCAGCTATAAATACCATTATTTAGAAAAATATGCTATGTATTAAATGACTATATTTCTGAATTTGAGAAACATTTGGTAAGAGGAACTTAGAGTGGTTTTTTAATGAAAAGAATCAGAAAACTAACATATGTTGAGTACAGCTATGTTCCATACATTTTATATTTAATATCCAAGATGCGGTATAAGATATTAACCCATCAGGAAACAGGCTTACAGAGGTTTTTTTTCTCATTGTCTCACTCCTAAGAAGCAACTATAGAAACATCTTTGCTAGTAGAGTTTTCTGATTTGTTTTCTAAGTAGAGACAGATCTACGAGTCAAATGGGATGCTAAAGTTATAAAAGCACATAAGCTTTAAAGTATTAATTGACTGATTAATAAATTGGTTCTAATATTTGGTAGACTTATAAAGGAGTTCTATTTATAACTATTTTGGGAATAGCATTTTCAAAAACTAAACCAGGTAGGATGTATGAGGCATAAAACGGACACTCATGGGCAACACAAAGTGTTGTCACCTTAATGCAAGACCCTTGGCACATGAGTCAGTCTTCCTCTCCAGTGTTACCTTTAATTGCTCTGGATTGTTACTCATCAGTTCAACTGGATTCCTCATGCTGCCCATTGAGACCTCTGGCCTCCTCCCTTTGGTTAATGTCATACTCTCTGCCTGAATTGTTTTTTTTTTTTTTTTTCCCTGCCTGATTTTTTTTAATCCAGCAAAACCTCTCCAGTTCCATAGTGGACAGTGCAAACACTACCATCTTGACATCTCTTTCCAAAGTCTCTACGAGCAATGATCCCTGCTTCTGAAATTCTCATGCTTAGTTTAAGCAGCTAGCATGACTCATCACACTGGCTTTGTTGCAACAATTTATGAGATGATCTTAAGTTCTAAGTTAAATCAAGGAGTGGTGGAAAATAAGAACTTTTTATGTGCTTAGTATATCAAGACATTCTTGCTATCCATATGGTATGTTGTATCCTAGGTGCTAAATATTTAATTTTTGAGTGTGTTAGTATATAAATGAATGAATGAATTCAGAAGTTCAAGTGAATATGGTAACTGAATTATGCCTTATTATTGATTTCTGCTAGTTCCAATCTTTAGGTGTTAGCACGGGGTTCGGATGCAATGGGACAACTTTAGAAACAAAGATTTAAAAAGGTGGTAAATTGAATAACAGATATATTAGATAGATCACTGTGATTTTTGTACAGTACCAAACATTCATGAATAGATAAAAAATACAATTCACGCTCTGCATGTTGACCTAATGTGAAGCATTTATCATAAATGATCCATTTTCTCGCCGTTTTTGTTTGTTTGACTTTAAATCGTTGCTGTTAAATAGACTAAATCTAGATTTTAAAACCCAGTAAAATGTAGAGCTAGGAGATATCATCTGCTGGTTTTGCACTTCCACATTCTTTCAATACATGTTGTAAGTACTCTCTGCCTACATGGAGCTTTCAGACTAGTGGTAGAAATAGACATTGATCAAATTATCACAGAAGGAAATGGAAAGAGCTATTGTGCTTAGAATAAGAATTTGTGCAGAAAAGTGAGAGCATATGATAACATATTTGACCTGGAGAAGAAGGATAAGTAAAGTATTTTTTCAGCATTTATGAGTAATTAAGATATGGAGAAACAGCAAGAGTTAACTAGCAGAGATTTGAAGAAAGAGTATTCTATTTGGGCACCAATGTGTGTTCTACAATGATTAGGATCACTTGGAGTTTGAGAAACTGACACAGGTGAAATGAGGTAAGGCGGTAGATAGCAGCCTAGGGAGGGTCTTCGGGACCACATTACATCTTTGGGATCCCAGAAGCAGAAGAATCATACATAGAATAGTGTTTCCAAAATATCACACCCTCTGAAGAGTGAAGTTATGAGTATTTCCTCCATCTACTATTTTACCTTGCATTTAAAAACTATATTTATATATGAATGAAGGAATAAAATTATAAAGTTGCAGAATGTGTATAAATGGAAAATTTTTTTAGTTATTTCTTTTCTCTCTATGGCAAGCTCAGTGGCTTTCAGGAATATAGAGGAAACATCTGCCATTTGCAAAGGTTCCTAAATCCTGAAATGTTGTATATTAGGAAATACATAATCAGATTTTTTGGTCTTGACTACTGTTGAAATGATCATGTTTTCCTAATAAACTCTCTGAGCTCTCATGAAGTTGTTCCCATTCACTCATTCCCATACACTGTATTCACACATGTAGACCTCAACAGGGTGATGATATGAAACATATACTCAATTTAGTTTCTTGAAAGAAGCTTTCAGATTGAGTATTGGCAGGTTACTTAACAGTATAGGTTAGGTCCTGTGCTAGGTGCCAGGATATAGGAAGAAAAGTAACCATTTCTGTGTTTTCATGGAGCTTCTTATAAAGATGGAGGAGACAGATATTAACATAGTTAATAGCAAAGAAGATGCTTTCTAAGTGTGAAAGAGGTTAAGAAGAGATTAAAACATGATAAAGATGGGGGTTATTGCTTTGGCGATGGCTTCCTTGATTGCAATGGTCAGAGTCAAATAACAAGAGCAGTTTAGAAATACCTTCTTCAAATGCCTCTGTTGAAAGATCATAGTCATAGACATGCATTTCAACCATTCAATGGGGGTTTTTAATTCTTTTTATTTGGTTTGGGTTTTCATGCTATCCAAGCGGAATATGTAAGACGTCTTAAATCTTCTAACACATAACCCCAAAATATTAAAACTCCTTACTAGAGATTTAATATGTTTTCCAGATGAGGAGCACATATTTTTAAAATGTTAAATTTTAAGTTAGGTTATCAAGTTGGCTCATCAGCCCCTGACAGCGCAGCTTTCAGGGTCACTTGGTCCTCATTATCCTGCAATCTTTCTGAAGAGTTATACTACTGCCGTATGAACCTCACAGTCAGAATGGATTAACCAGATCAGAGCAAGCAAGATTCATTCTAAATGCTAACCGAAACTGAAACTCCATCTCAGGAGAGGAGAGGGAGAAAGCAAGAGAAAGGGGAAAGAGGAATAGCAGGAGGAGAAGAGAGGGGAAATGAGGAAAACTAAATGAGACAAAGAGAGAGAGAGTGTGTGCAAATGAGAGAGAGCAGGTCGTGCGGAGCCTAGAAGGTAGACAGACACCTGCTGTGCCGGGCTACTGCCCACGGTGGGCTGGCAGGTGCTTCCTCTCCACATGGTTGCCCAAAGGTTTCAGGACCTTGCTCTCTACTTCGATCACCATACTCCATGCAAAGCGGAAAAAAAAAATATTTTGTGTTTATTTAGAACTCAGGCCGGGGACTTTTACCACCAAAGCCATACTTGAGGGCAGGTTAAAGTCACAATGTTTTTCGTAAAGTGTGCATTCAACACACAACTTGGAGTCACTAACTAAACTGAGGGCAGGGGCTAGAATTACTTACTATATTTACCTCTACATCTACCGCATTTCTAGAGACTGGCTGTCAACTGAAGCACAAAGGTGGGGGTGGTTAAGATTTTTACCTGAAATCTCATTGTGAGTTCTCTGCTCTCCCTTCTCCCCTTCCAAAAAATAAGTAATTAGTTAATTAATTAAAAAGGCCTGTTTTAAAATGTGTCATGTGATTTGACAAAGAATAAATTATCTCCCCTCTCTTTAGGAACATTATTTCTTCTTTACCAAAATCATTCTTTTGCTATCTGACCTTAAGCAAATTCATTAATCCTGCTGGATTTCAATTTATTCTGCTCTGAAATAAGGATAATAAAAGTACCTACCTCATAGGATTGCTAAGAATATTAAATGAGAGGGATGTCCGGGTGGCTCAGCGGTTGAGTAGCTGCCTTGGGCTAGGGAGTGATCCTGGAGTCCCGGAACTGAGTCCCATATTGGGCTCCCTGCATGGAGCCTGCTTCTCCCTCTGCCTATGTCTCTGCCTCTCTCTCTCTCTGTGTCTCTCATGAATAAATAAATAAAACCTTAAAAAAAAAGAATATTAAATGAGATTGTTTGTATGAAAAGCTCATACCCTAGAAGTGTTCAATGGATTTTAGTCCCTAGACAAGTTTGGATTGAGCATGCAGTGGGAGTGCAGGAAGCTCCCACTGGAGTGACCTCAAACAGCTTGCTGAGTAGGGTGGATGGGTCTCAAGTAGAAAATTAAAACGTGTATTATTTGTATGTCAAGTTTGGGAAATATGCCATCTGTATGGGAGCCTAAGAGAGTATCAGTAAAAAGTAAAAAATACTTAAAACATAAATAAAGGAAGCAATATCCTTAATGGAGCCTGAGATACAGCTCAATGATAGGTAACAGGAAAGTCAAGAGAAAAGGGCACAGCAGGTAAGGTGCATTATTAACACCCAATGGTATTGTGTAAGAGCAAAGAGATGGCTCTGGGATGAATCAGCAAGTAGATCTTGGTAACACTGGGAGAAACTATTGCTGTGGAGTGTGGACACAATAGTCTGCAGCGCTAAGGTTTTCTAAGTGAATAGGAGAGGCACTCCTGAGTGGCTCAGTCAGTTAAGTATCTGCTTTGGGCTCAGGTCATGATCTCAGGGTCCTGGGATCAAGCCCACAAAGGGCTCCACACTCAGTGATTTGTCTGCTTATCCCTTCCCTCTGTGCCTCCCCACCACTTATGCCCTCCCCCCCCATTCTCTCTCTCTAATAAATAAATAAAATATTTAAAAAAATAAGTGGGTAGGAGAGAAATGGATTGAAGACTGTGAATATAGAAAAGACTTCAGAAGTTTGGCTATAAAGGAAACTAGAGAGAAATTTGAAACAAATTGTGACAATTTCAATGGAATGTGTTCTTTAAATGTGTGGTAGACAACATAGTAGTGCTCCACAGAGCAAGCTTGCAGGCATAATTAAGAATATAAATCTTGAAATTGGAGATTATCCTGGATTTTCTAGATGAGTCCAATCTAATTACATGAGTCCTTAAAAGCAGACAACTTTCCTGGCTGTGGTCAGTGAGAAAAAAGGTCAGAGAGATGCAAAAGTTCTTGTTTTGAAAATGGTGAAAGGGGGTCACAAGCCAAGGCTTAGGTCATGTCTAGAAACCAGAAAGGACGGGATAATAGAATCATACCTAGAGCTGTCAGAAAGGAACACAGCCCTAATGGCATCTTGATTTCAGACTAATGAAACCCAGGTTGGACTTCTGACCACCAGAATGGTAGGATAATAAATCTATGCTGTTTTAAGGAATAAAATTTGTGGCAATTTGTTGCGACTGCCATAGAAAATCAGTACAAAACCGGTCTTGGCTCACAGCCTCCTCTGTGATTAGGTGGTTCCATGTGACTACAGTCTGGCCAGTGGGATGCGTGTGAAAATGGTGTCAGTATCTCAGGCCCGTCTCCTAAGTACTCTCGTGAGATCCTTCACAGTCATTTTCTTCCCTGCTGTCCACTTGCACAGGATAGAATGGGTTTTTCCCGGCCCTGCACAGTAGAATAAACACAGAATGGAAAGTCCTTATGTGGAACTTCATTGCACTGAACTGTGTCGTGTTAAGAAATCAACTCTTATTGTGTAAAAACACCCAGACAGTGAGATTTTGGAGATCATTTTTTATGATAAGTATCATCACTCTTTCTGAACAACAGAGTCGTCAGTAGTTTTCTTTTTAAGTGATTGCCGAGATTGAATTTATTTCAATGTTTGTGAGAAGCAAGTGGCATGGTGACATTCAAGATAGGGATGGAGAAGTGAAGAGAGAGAGAAAGAAGGCAATAAAGCAGTAGAGCTAGGATTTAAAGTGCAAGTAATGAGACTAGATTTGCAAGGGAGCAGAGGAAGCAAAGAAAGGTAAAATGTGAATGTTATGGTGATGTAATATCTCAAAAGCACGCATCCCATCTGAGAGCTTCTATTTGCTCTATGAACAAGGTGGTAAAGTCATTGGTTGGTGAGATAGGGAGTTCTTTGGTCAGAGATCTGATGAGAATGAGGGAGAATGAAAATAGTCACTGAGGAGTAGGACAAAGAGTGTCGACTCGAGTTCCAGATAATAGCACTGAGTACCCAGATGGGACTGGAGATCATGATTTTATGAAGACACCAACATGCCCAACTTGCAAGTTTGTCTCAAACACTGATAGCCAACACGTGCCAAAGTACTGAGTAAATGATCAATTAGATTGACATAGTGTCGGGTTTTTTCTACACATGCTTGCTAGATTATAAAATGATAAAATATAATATTTGGCATGGGGATTACTAAGCTGATGATCCAATGTCATTTACCCATTCCTGGTCCCTTTTCCCTTCTCTGCAATGCCGTCAGCCCCCAAAGGCTGACTTCTGTGAACAGCCTTCTCTAGGTTCAAAGCAGCCGTGACTTAAGTTCATCAGATACAAGCACTACCAGGAGATTGGAGGAAAGGCAGGATGGAGCATTCCCGTTCCCCCCACCCTCTTCTTGCGGTGTGTTGATTTTGTCAGTGGCTGCAATCCACTTACATAGTCTATCAGACAGTCCTTCATCCACGGCCCCCAAGTTCCCTCTGGACTCTGGCAACAGTGTTTTATTCCCTTTTCCCCTTCAAATCTAAGAGCAATCATGGCATCTCATTACTGCTATTTCCTGAATGCTTTACTTCCACCATTGGTTTCCTTACCCCTAATCAACGCCTCTGTAAATGGTCCCATTATTAAACTCTCTTCGGGTTAAACTCTTGTGTGTATCATCAACTTCTGCAAGGACCTCGACTGACACTGTTTTGGAGGCCATTGTAAGGCATTTGGTTTTACCCAGGGGAAAATTGAGATGGAAAGTTTTTGGAATATTTTTGAGCTCTGCAACTAATTAGATGTGTGACTTTGAACAAGTCACATGGCCTCTCCCACTTCAATGTATTCATCTGTAAAATAAGATAATTGCTCTATTGAATCACTTCAAAGGTCCCTTATATTTTGAAAAGTATTTAATGTATTAGTCATCTCTACATGGGTTAATATGATTCTTTATTAACTGGTTGAGTTAAGGATATGAGTTTGGGGAACTACCTTTGCTAACATCACAAAAAAATCCTTCATCTTAAACAATTGTTAAAAATTCATTCCCTAGAGATTATTTTCTATACCCTTTTAAATGCATTTCCATATATATCATTATAGGTAAACTTCACTTGTTTCAATGATTTTAGTTTTTATATTTTAGAAATTTTGGATACTTGCTAGAACCTTTGAAAGAAAGAGATTTTTGAAGTTGTGAGGATGGAAATACCAAGATTATTCCCAAAGAACAGATGTGATTTGGGTGAGCAATAAATAACCACAAACTAACTATAGAATAAAAATAAGGATCATTTTACTTATCTGCTTTTAATACATATTTAAAGTGATTAATACAAGGTAAAAAAGACCAAAAGAGGTTCTGAATGTACTTTTGAAAACCTATTCTGTGTATTGAACGTATGTAGCATGTTTTTTGACCACCAGGTAGTCATTTTCAGCAATTAGAAATAGTTGTTTAATTTTAAATGTCCTTTTCCCATCATTTTGATTGATCGAAATTAGCTAAGTGGATTCTTTCACTTATTGCTCAGTGGTTTCACTCTTGATTTGGCTTGCGAAATTATAAATTCACAAAGTTGAGTTACTTTTAAAAGAAAATGTATTATTCCTCTGAACATTCACTTAACATTCTCATAACTAACTTGACTTGTTACTTGTAGCAAATTATTTTTGATTTGTTAGTCTTTAATATTTCTATGATTGACCTAGAAAGTGCAGGTTTTTAAAACTCATACTGGGTACACTGCTGTTCTCTACTTTCTCAACATTTTAATGAATGTTTATTTCAAAATCTATAATTGCATTTCAAGAGGGAAAAAAAATCACAACAGATCACTTTCTGTCTAGAAAATGTTAACAAGAATGGAATAGTAGCAGCTACTTTTCCCCCCATAATAATAGGCAGATTTTATGGACAGATTTTAGAAGTTTATAATGTGAATCATGTCATTTTCAGCATTAATATGCCTCCTATTACCTCATTGTTGAATCCTGAACTATTACTTTGGCCTAGAATTTAAATGTCCACAACCATTAGGTCTTTGGGAATTGACTCTACTGACACTCGACATCTTATGTATAAATGAAGATCTTTCCACACTAACAGAAGCATTGTCGAACAAGAGCCAACTGCGAGCAGGCCTATGCTGAGATGTTTCTTCTATCACTACCTAAATCATTGCTTATTTGCTTATCTTATGTCCCATGAGATCACATTCACTTTGAAGGGAGGGATAGCTTTCTACTTCCTGCTGCATACTTTAAAGATCCCATCACCTAATGCTATTGAAATCAGTAATTATGAGTGTACTTCTCCTTCAAAGGATAAAAAAAAGTATTAATAATGCCCCAAATTTCAATAACCTTTAAAAGTCTTGTAACTAGTTAGTAGCAGAACAAGAGTGTAGAATCTGTCTCTTGACTTTCAGATCAATGCATCTCTTGCTTCCCTCCCACTTTCTTGGAACGTCTCTGAGAACTTTCTATATCCTACCATTTGACTCGAATCAACTCTAATGAGTTTCTTTCTCTCTTTCTTTCTTTTTCTCTTTCTTTCTTTCTTTCTTTCTTTCTTTCTTTCTTTCTTTCTTCTTCTTTAGTAGCTATCTTGGAAATCTCAAGGATGTTTTTCTGGGTGTATTGTTAAGAAAATGCATTCATGTCATCCTTTTTTATGTTCTTGCTCAATCCTTGTCTGAGGGATGAAATATTGGACTTGTAATGCTGCACATATGTTATGTAAATTATACTAGCATATTGTATTGCTTTGACCTTTACAACACTCTATAATTTGATTGGCTGACTAGTCAAGTTCATAGTGTTTACAGTCTTGCCCTTACTTGGATGGACATGATGAGATATTCGAATCCAGCCAATCAAAATATAGAATATCGAAAAGGTCAAAGTAGTATAATGTTTTGTTTTATTTTTTTTATTTTTTATTTTTTTAAACTACAGTCTTCTCTTTACTGGTCAAATAATGCATTCTCATAAAAATAGAGATGTCCTGTGAAGTGAAATATATCTGAGAATAAGACATGTTATGAGTATTTTCATATGATTAAGTTGATGTCAACTTTCTTATTTTCTAACTTGATTCTCTTAAGAGAAATGCTTAGATTTTTATTAAAGAAGAGTTGTCACAGACTGTGTTTTACTTTTCTTTCCGAATCCCTAGCACCTCTAGTAATATTATATTATAGTATAGTACTTAACATATATATTTATTGAACAGATGAATAAAATTTGCAAACTGTACCAAAACTGGCTTATTTTCTCCTCTTAACTGTATTATACTATACTTTCCCTCATCTCCTTTACAGCTTATCTCAGTCTTTCTGGGGTCTCTCAAGACTCAGTATTGGACCCTCTTTTCACCTGGGAAATATCATCCAAGACAAGGTATTTCAGTTATTACCCATAAGCCAATGTCCTTCAAATGTCTGTCTAGAACTTTCTTCTGTTTTTTAGATCTTTATATCTAATCGTCTATTTGAATTTCCTGATCAAGTTCCAGAAGGAACTCAATTTAATCATGTCAAAAGCCAAACTTATCCTTATGATAAGTTATCCTTAGTGAATAACACTATTATCCAATATGTTTCAGAAGAAATCTTGGAGTAATTGTTATCACTACCATCATTCCCACCCACCATATTATTAAGACCAGACACTTTTACCTCTTAAATATTTCTTTAATGTGTTTAGCTTTCTCTTTCATCACTGCCACTTTCCTAGCCCCACAGTACCACCATCTCTTACGTAGGCCACTGGATCATTCTCATCAGGAAGACGGAGTTGTATTTTCAAAATACAAACTTAACAATGCCATTACCTTTCCCATGATTTTCCTCTGGAAGAATCCATTGTTCTTAGTATACATACCAAATCTTTTAAGTCACCTGTAAGACTTTGCATGATCTAAGATCTGTGTCATCTCAAATTGCCCTCTATTTCCCTTTTCAAACTTCAGCCATGTGTTCTGGTTTTTATGATATTCCCCATTATCCTGGGGGCTATTTACTTCTGTATCTGTCTGGCTAAAGTCTTTTAAATTTTTTTTTTCTTGTTGTAAGAGTGGAACGGAGAAGAGGTTCTTTGTCCACTAAATAAGTGGACCAACTTTTTAGAAGATGTAGACTATGAAAAAAACAAAAGTAAGTGTAATATGTTGTTCCTTTTTTTCCTAGATCTACTGAGAAATAACAGAAATATTTATAATCTAAACAAAGAGTAAAATTACTCCAGGCAATCATGGACACTCTGAGTTTGTAGCTACATATATGTTCTATGAAAATCACTGCCTGATAAATATGGTCATTAAGCAAAGGGAAAAACAAATCAGAAGACTTGGGCCATCTATAACTATATTCTTGACTTCAGACCAATGCTGACTTATTTTTTACTCTGAGATGACTATCCTTCCTTATGATAATTCAGGTGGATTGATGAAGAAGAAAATAATTTATCTAAATTTCTTGTCTTTTTGAATGTCTATATTTGTAATTCCTATAATTATCAATTATTTAATTCTTTCATTTGGACTTTTATTTACGTATTAAGCAGTCTTAGTTCCAAAAAGTCTTAAACATTTTCTGCCTATTACCTTAATGACAAAGAAATTGGTATTCAGAGATTTGGGGGTTAGAACTCAAAACCCACTACCATAACCAAACAAGTCTTCTGAAGTCTCACAGTTTATCATAAAACTAAAGGACATTTTGCTTTGCCAAACAGAAAATTCCCTTCTGGATTTTCAATAACTAATTTCCCAAATCTGTGAGTAAGACTATGGTTCAGGAAAATGTGATACTTAATTGCCAGTCTCAATCACTGGCAGTTTAAGAGGTATGATTTAAATGCTGCTGGAAAACTTGAACTATCACAGATTGTTGGAGGTGGAAGGAAACATAGAGACTATGGACCCAACCCTTTTCTTTTAGGGAGGGCAAATGACGGATCAGCACAGAGCCTAATAGTTATTGGAACCAGAATTCTAACTTCCTGTCACACCATCTGGTCAACTTCCAACTAGCCTTGTGTTGCTTTGTCACTACTCTTACTGCATTGTTGTTCAAGAGAATCTCATATTTTTATGCACTTCATTTAACAACATCATAACATAATAATCACAATATTTTATCAGGTCAAATTCATGCTTAATTTTAAGAGATGGGAGCTTATACTAAATAATCTGAATACCTTTCAGCTATCTCTAATAAGATACTAAACAACATAGAGACTACACTAAGATAGTGAATGATAAAAGCTGCAAAAGTGAGTGGACTGTGAAAGGTAAAAATAGCAAAATCTCTCCAGCTCTGGAAATTTTTAACACTGGATTTATATCCTTGTTGGAAAACCATGGTAACTTTCTGCATTATTATTGTCTATTCTAAGTACCCTGGTAGTCAACATTGTCAAAACTGTGTTCTTAGAAGTGCTGTTATTGAAGAAGAAAAATAAATTCTTTCTCACTTATTCAGTTTTAAATGCATGCATGTTTACCTGATGATGTATTAGACAAACCTACTATCATAATTAAATTTAAACAAGAGTTTGGCTATTTTAAAGTATTTGATTTTTCTCTCAACAACAATAACAACAATAACAAAAAAAAAACAGTATAAGGAAATCAACCATATATATTTCCTTTCCAATATAAGGATATCAACTACATAAAAAGAGAAGAGTGGTTTCATTGGAAGATGGGTTGAAACCTAGGAAATTTCTCCATCATTTTTTCCCTAAATTTTACAGTAGATGAGATATTATGTATTCAATAATTTAGCAGGACAAGGTCCTTACTCTCCCTGCCCCCACACACTCCTATATACATATACCAGATCCTTGCTTTATAACCCATGGAAACCTGCCCAAAGGCCAGAAGCATATAAGATTAAAATCTGGCCTACAGGTCTGCATAGTATATGTTGGGTCTATTTAGGAATTTATTAGTCAAAACACTCTTAGTAAAATGGATAGAAGATTTTGATAGAGGAGAAGCATTTCTATCAAGAGAAGCTAAACAATAGTTTCCTCAGATTTTGAAACCACTCCCCCAACACGTGATTATTCTCTAATTCCCTGGCTGAACAAGTAACCATTTTAATTAGACTCTGAGGCAAGCAACATTGTGTCCATGGTAACAGGTATAAAAAGAACTTTAAAAAAAAAGGAAAAAAAAAAGAAAAAATGTGATAACTGAAAATGTGTTTAAATCATGATAAAAGGATTTAAACAGATGTTATTTTTTTCAAAGTGTTATTTTAAAAAAGAATTTTAAAGGGCTCTTGATATGAGAAAAAATCATTTTTGGATGTGTCTTTAGGGAAGTTTCTCACTCCTAAATGCTGTAGTTCATGATTGCCATGGGTGAGTTGGGAAACGAAAAGGGGTGCTGAGGGGCAGAAATCAGAAAGGAAAACCAAGGTACCTTCAGTCAGATGCTTAAATTAAAGTAAGTTAAAGTGTCTTTGGTGAGACTTAATAGATTGTGTGTTTAACAGCCCTTTTTTGTTAAAGTTTGTGTTCGGGCAAGAGAACGTGCAGAACTTGAGTTTTGGAGACAGATTGGAATATGGATAAATCTGGACATATTGCTTAGGGAAGGGAATGGAAGGCAAGGGCATGGAGCAGAGCTTCCTTAAATGGGAGATGCACTTTCTACAGCTTTAGACAGAAACAACCATGCCAAATGATTTTTTTTAGACTATGAATTTGACCTTCTCTGTACTATATGTATTCATCCTTTAAAAGACAAGTGCACACACACTTACACAGACTCTATCTATCTATCTATCTATCTATCTATCTATCTATCTATCTATCATCATATCATCATCATCTATCTATCATCTATCAATCTATCTACCTACCATCTTTATATTAAAAGGGAAGTAGGTAAGGGATTATCCTTTCCCTAGCAATCCAAATTTTCAGTAGAATCAGTAGGAAACCATTATGAACAAGGACAAAGTAAGAAGAAGGCTTGTTCTTCTTCTGTTCCTTTCTTGCTTTTCTGCCAACAATTGCCTTCTCTAGGAACGGTGACTCTGCCACTTTGTTTAAAATGAGTAATAACTTGCTAACATTAAATGTCCCTTAGAAGGCCCAGGCAAGTTCCATGGACTAAACGAAGGGTAAAGTTATAAGAGGAAACCCAGAGAGAGTGGGAGGAAAGGAGACTTTGGAACTGGCAGAAGGATGGCTTATTTTGGCTGCACTCCTCCTGTAGTTTAAATACCTACTGATTGAAGGCAAATTGGACGTTAAGGAAGGCTAGAGTGCCCATGTAAAGGAAAACAAACAAGCAGTGACCCTAAGTTGGTCTTGGAGGAAGTCAAATCTCTTGTTCCTTTGCCTCAAATGTTGAAAGAACCTAAATATTGCTTTGTGTGCAACATAATTTTCGGTTCTTTGGGTTTTATAAATAAACTGGTTATCTGAGAAAATACCAGTCAGTGGAGGTAAACTCTGAGGAGCAGAAGAGAATGTGGGGAATTTAAAAGAATGGAATTTAAAAGACTTTATCTTAAATGTGTGCTCTAATCTGATGTTTAAATTGATAGGCTCCCTAAGATTTACTAAATCTATATTTATCACATGAGATAAAGATTAAAACAGCATAGCAGTACCTTCTCTATTGAACACTTCATATATCATTCACAACTTGATACAGTAGCTACATAAAGAAATTCCTAATTCTGTATTCACACACATACAATCTCACACACACTTATAAACACAGTCTCATACAAACACACACCCATATATATTCACCCCTACATGCAAACAGGAAAAAAAAAAGTGGCTGCACAATAGCCATACATGTAATCTGTATATTGGAGGGATCACAACGTGGATCTAAATAATACCTACACATAATTACATTTTATACCTTGAAATTTGATTTTAGCCTGTCTCAAGTAACCTAAAAGAAAAACCATAGGTGTTGTTGAGACATTAGTCATAATAGGAAGATCTTTTCTCTAAGCGTATTTTTGGGGAAATTATTTCCAGAATATTAAAAGGTACCCCATGTGGATAAGGGTCCCCTTGTTACATATGTTTAAGAAATGATGGGTTAAATAAAGTCTGTCTTCATGAAAACATCTCAAGATTTCTAATCTGTTTATTATGAATATTTAAATGAGAATGAGTTCTTCAGTATTTGCCAAACAACTTGTTCATAGAGCCTTATTTTTCACAGCATCTTTGAAGGGTAATAACACAAGATGGGGAACACTGAAAAAGAGGATGTTGCTTTGGTTCAAAAGATTATTGCTCTAAGGGTACATGCTTTAAAAATGAATGCTAGTTATATTTATGATACAGCTACAAGGCCAAGCATTCTACAACAGCTTGCTTTATTCTTGGGACAATGTCATGAGATGCATATGAATATCTGCATTTAGTGGCTAAACAAAGATCCAAGAGGTGTGATATTTTTCCCCAGTTCATGGAGCTAAGAGAGGAGATGCAGCTAACATTCGAAACAGCTTTGTTTTTCTTGTAGCCTGTCCTCTACAAGGGATGATAAGCAGTTTACAGACTTATTTTTTGAATCCAAGATTTAATAAGGGTCCAGGCATGCTATGTGAAAGCAAGAACACACATTTTAGAAAGCAGAGCAAGGACCTCCCTTCACATCATAATTTCAGAGATGCCAGGAAGTTCCCCCTCCTCAAAATACCTTCTCAAGTCATCAAGATAATATAAAAATTCTGTATAGCAACACTTTGCTAAAAAAATATATTTTCTCCCTTGAAAAGTATGAATATTCTTGCATATACTTTAAAGATGTCTCCATACTTTCAAGGCGTTCCCAGATCTGACTGAGCAGAAGAACTTGGAGAAAACTAAAAAACAAAGACCAAACTGAACAAAACCTGACATCTTACAAACCCCTAGACCTTTTAAAACAGCTTGTAAAGCCAGAATTGGAATCTTTATTAATTTTTTGAAGTTCCCAGGTAATTTTAGCTCCAGTGTACTGGGGTGAAAATATCACACTTGATCCAGAATCTAGATCATCTTGTTTCATCTTCTTCCTTGAGAGTAGTTACATTCACGGCGGCACGTGGAAGCGTTAAAACACTCATTGGTTCCATCTTGGGGGAGACAGGCTTGATACAAAGGGGAAAGAGGCAAAGCTAGGTAGAAGAGCCTCCTGATTTTTCTTCTTTGTCTCTTCCATATTTGGAATTCTTTGGTTGTTTTGCATCAGGACAGGAATAAAGAAACACTTTAGCTCCAGGTGTTTTCTCTTCATGACAGATTCTGGATCAGATTCAGCTTGTTTGAGCATTTCCTATTCACAGCCAGTGCCACTTAAAATAAGGCTGAGTCTGCAAAGCAGACCAGACCATGCTCGATGGTATGTATACATTCTTGGTTATACTTGATATTTGAGTATATTAACTACAGAACATGGGTTGGTCAAGAGAAGGGTTCATATGAACCATTTCAAATAGTTCAGAAAAAGATCATAAGAAAGAATTTCTTAAAGCAAATTCCTTTTAGTACTCAAAATGTCTCAAGTGAATAATTCCTGGGCACCTGGGTGGCTCAGTTGGTTGAGCATCAACTCTTGATTTCATCTCAGGTCATGATCTCAAGGTTATGGGATCCAGCATGCTCTGTGCTCAGTGAGAAGGCTGCTTGAGATTCTTTCCCTCTCTCTCTTCCCCTCCTCTACTCCTTGCTTGTGCTCTCTCTCTCAAATAGATTTTTAAATGAATATTTCAAAATAATATTTGAGTATACAATAGGGATTTTTTTAGTTGACTAGTATTTTATTCATTGAATGGGTATAATGTAATATAAGAAGTAGATTCTTGGTTTTGTTTTGATTGGTTGATTTTTTGGGGCCATTGACTTGACTCAATTTAGAAACCTGAAATCATTTATATCACATTAAGTGGTTAACTTATGATGACTCACATTCATTGATCTATTTTAGAAGATATTTTTCTACTTGAATATTAAAGATTCTCCAATTTCCAAATGCAAAATCTCTGTTTCTTTAAAAGTACAAGAATTAATCAAAGTGCAATTGTTTTCACATAAAATGAAAAAACCTGAATCACTGTTAATATTTTAAAACCAAAAATAATTTATCTATTTTCTCCAATGGCAGAAAGTAAATATGCTCTTTGTAGTTCAAATAATTTTCTCAATTTAATCAAACTATAGACCATCTTTTGTTTATTCGAATGTTAATGAGAATGAGCTTCATTCTAGTAACTTCCTCCAACTTCCAATTTACTGTAATGGCTTCTTCTGATTCCCCGTTAAAATAGTGTGGGCAACATTTTTTTGTGGCATTGGGTCTTCTGAACCTTGGTTACTATGCACAGCAGTAATGCTTATGATAGAAATATTACAGGACCCTGAAGCTTGTCTATTCATTGAGAAATAAATTTTTAAGAATAAATATACAAACTGCGACAAAAATAGACATGTTTTAATGAGCAATAACATCAGCATGATGTTTTGATTATGCCCACCATTATCAAAATGTTTTCAGATATGTGATATTGAGCTGATTTCAGGAGAATATTTCCAAGATCCAAAATTTTAAAATTAAAGCCAATATTTTGATTTGCAAAAACTAGCACACCATTCTAGTAGAAGTGAGTTACAGTGTAAAGAATCAAGCAGAGTAAGTTCAATATGCTGGTAAAATGTATTGCAATTATGAATGTTATAATTATTCAGTGAAGCAACCCATTCTATTTATTAGTAATTAAAAAATGGGGTGGGGGAAAGGGGTAGTCAAGCTTTTAGATGTTAGAGATGAGCCCAGATATTCTCATTCTTTAAAGCTTCTCCTAACTACTCATACTACTCACCTTGTGAATCATTGTAAAGTAGAATATATGTATCACATTATTACTTCCATGTAAAGGTAGATTTTATTTCAGATTCAGCCCAAGAGCATGCCAAAAAAAAAAAAAAAAAGGAATAGAAATAAGAAAAATTTTAGGCCCTTTTCATTGTTTTTTTTTAATATAATTTTATTTTTTTATTCATGAGAGACACACAGAGAGAGAGAGAGAGACAGGCAGAGGGAGAAGCAGGCTCCATGCAGGGAGCCCGATGGGGACTCGATACTGAGACTCCAGGGTGACGCCCTGGGCCTAAGGGAGGCAGTAAACTGCTGAGCCATCCAGGGATCCCCCTTTTTATTGTTTTATTTCCCACTTTCTTTCTTTTATTCCTTCTCATCTTTAATAAAGTTGGTGTTCCCCAGGACATGCATAATTATTTTTATCATTTAATGGTAGCAGACAGTGGGGTTGAGGGTGAGGGATATATTACTATCTTACTGAAGTAAGCCTTATATTTTTCAATTTGTCAATCAATAACAGATGTTATTTTAGTACATTTCACTGGCGGCATGCTTAAATCCATAATAGTGACCTGGTCGCATAACCTTGAAAAATAGTGTCCTCACTCCCAAACTACACAAAATAAAACAACAACAAAACAATCCTTGTTCTCAACTGAGGAGATCAAGCATCTGTGTTTAGACCTTAGTGCATAGCTGTGCCCAGAAATTCTCCATGTCCATGGCCTACCCTGGATAGAAGGGATGCTTTGGAGGAAATCTGCTAAATATTTAAGGGGTGCTGCTTCTCATTTTGTTCTGTGCTCATCTTTGTGCTTTACACTCTAACCAGGGATGCTGCATCAGATGAAACTAAAGGTAACTCCAGGCAATAAAAATTTAAGTGATGTCTTCAATTACTAAACATGCATCCTCTCATCTTAGGAAGATTTCTGATCATCTAGTTACTTGAAAATGAATTGTGCCAGAGATATTTAAGAAGTGCTTACCAGGAAATGTGCTCTGATGACCTTATACAACCTAAACAGCATTTTTGTAATCACAAGATTTTAGAAAGCTATATTCTTTTTCTATTTGTTTTGAGAAATAAATTTTCACTGTCACCTTTTATTTCTAGATATTTTGATTTTATTTGATCTTTTAAAAGATTTTATTCATTTATTTTACAGAGAAAGAGAGAGAGGGAGAGCAAAAGTAGGGGAGCAGCAGGAGAGGGAGAAACAGACTCCCCACTGAGCAGGAAGCCCGATGTGGGGCTCCATCCCAGGACCCTGAGACCATGACCCGAGCTGAAGGCAATTGTTGTAACTGACTGAGCCACCCAGGTGCCCCTAGATATTTTAATTTTAAGTAATGTATAATAATAGTTTAAATTTTTGCAAAAAGCTTAAAAAATGTGTTAAGATCTTAAAAAATGCAGAGCCTGCTTAGTTGTAATACATTGTGATTATGGTTTAAAGCTGCAAAGTTCCCACTTAATGTAACTCACTGTTGTTTTTCTAAATGTAGGAAATTTTTAACCTTATTATTTTTTGGTATCTCTGCACACCAATCACAGAGAAGTTGGAATTCAAGTCATAGTTGTTCTTTCACAGTGATTCCAGTTAAAGTCTTGTTATATTTCTTGCTCGTGTTAGAAATCTTGTATCTAAACTTAAATGGAAGTCACATATGCAGCCTTATGAGATCCCGAGTACCCTTTAAACGTTCCATGGGCCTCAGCCAAATGAATAATTGTCCATCAGCTTATGGTTCATTAGGGACCACAAATCAGTTGAGTGGGAGGTGTTTCATACGAAACTATTCAAACCTACATTTTGCTAGATTCCTGATGAATAGAACAGCCTAGGATAAGAAACTTTCATCTAGGAGCTCCAAGGTAGTTAGGCTGGTGATAGCTGAGGCCTATAAAGCTAATTGGGCAGATAAGAAAGGGGGTAGCAATCTGGTCTGGACATAGAAAGGAGACATTCCTTGGTGTTTATTGGCAAGTAGAAAACTTTGCTGGAAGGGTGATCTGTAAATGAAATTCGCTAAAGAATTAAACTTCAAGAAGCATTCTCCACAGTGAAATACATGGCAATAAGCCTTGCAATTTTGATTTTTGTTTCATTTTAACAGGAAGATTATTTTTAGAATATGTCAATTCTAAATTCTTTTATTTTTATTAGCATTAACTTACATTGTAATTGATGTTTACTTTTATAATCTGTCTATAAATTCAGTTTAACTGAATT
Source organism: Canis lupus familiaris (assembly GCF_011100685.1). Taxonomy (NCBI): domain Eukaryota; kingdom Metazoa; phylum Chordata; class Mammalia; order Carnivora; family Canidae; genus Canis; species Canis lupus. Next base: position 49,261,997 of record NC_049240.1, read on the forward strand.
TATTTTTAAGTATTCTGTTCAATTAGGCTACTATTTTAAAGGAAAGAAAACTATACTGTATCTCTAAATAGATGATTCCTCCTGTCTACTTCTCCACCATTTTTACCCTATGCACATATGCTGAGAATTATTTTATGGCGAGGTTTCTCTTTAGTCCCATGGAAATAGAAATACATATTGCAGGTTTCAGAAATTCATGAAGGAAATAGATGCTTGTGTTAAGGTTAGATGATATTAAGGGAAACTTTGAAGGTACTGAATTTTACTCAAATCAAAGCAAACAAACAAAGTAAAAATAACTTCATGCAGCATTCCAAGGAAGATTAGAGAGATGCAGAAATAGTTTGCAAAGGTTTTTTAGCTCCCAGTGATTTTGATACTTGAAAAGTGAAAGGCAACCCAAGCACTGATTCAAATGGTAAACTAGACTTTTAGAATCTTATATACACACTATTTTGTTAATTAAAACATACTTTGAGTAGATTAATCAAGTAACTGTAAAAAAAAAAAAATCTAGTCTTGCTTTCTACATATTACAGAACTCCATTAACCGAGAGAAATCTAATGTCCTACATTTCCTTTGGAAGAACTCGAAAAGGCGCATGTTACCTAGGAAGAAAAAGAGAGCTCTGGGAAATCTGTTAAAACACAGGTTACATAATGAAAGGAGCTGATTATAATTTTAGAATTTAAAAGGAAGATGTCCCTGATGGCACGAGAAATGGGACAGAGCATTTCATGTATGAAGAAGGGGAGGAATGGGGCCTTCAGGATTCGTTCCCAGTGGCTAGCCTGGACAGGAAACATCTAGCAACTGGCTGCAAAGACAATGCAATTATTTCACTAGTTTTTCTTTTAGGAAAAGTCATAGACAGAAGGAACATAGAAGTCGTAGTACCACATTAGCTAGAAAGAAACAGCATTGCCTATTTCCTTTTTAACAATTAATAAATCTTATGGAGCTGCAAGAATATCTATCTAGCCATATCTATCTCCAATTCTAAGCGAAACATATGTTATATATTTATATAACTAGGAGTTTTATTATTACATAAATTTGGAATTGTTAAATATCTGTGTTTAGTAAATTGATTCAAATCTGCATGGTGTCTGAATCTAATTTTGTATACATAAGATTGACATTGGAATTTTAAGTCCCTTGTTTATAAGTCATAAAAGCTTGGCTGAGTTTTAATCCACCTACACTCCATCTCTTAATTAATATACTCCCATACAAGAGTATTATATAGTACATTAATAGAGAGTTTTTGTGCTTGATGGAAGCTCAATATATAATTGAGACTGCTCTTTCTCTTAACAAGTGCTACCATTCAACTTTGAAAAAAAATATTTCATTGAATTACATAGCAGAATTTTGAGTTATTGTTGAGAGGAATTGTTCACCTTGCCATCTTTGGCATCAAAATGCATAGATCTCAGAATTTCTCCAAGAATTCACACATCTAGGAAGAAAAAAAGCAACTACACAGAACAGTTCTTCCACTGTGAAAAATAGCAAAATTCCACACCTACAACAAATTGCAAATTTTCACATATTTGCTCCAGGCAAACATTTGCAATTTTCACAGCAAATAAGGCTTTTGGCTCCAATACACATTTTTTGTTCCCCCCCCCCCCCCCGGAAAAATCACTCTCCCTATTTTCAGAAAACCAGAAAAACACATGAGGCAAAATTTCTGATAATATCATGCTTATTCTAGGTATTTAATTTTGATATATTCCCACTTAAATGAAAAATATTAGTTCAACATGACTATACTTGATTCAACAATCGTGAGTTTGTGCAGGAACCCTGTAAATGAAACTTAACTATTATTGTGACCTGTTAAAGTTAATGGGATTCCCAATTCAATTCTGATCAGAGAGATTGTTCCTAAAATCTTGTCTAGTGCTTTCAGGAAATAAAATATTTTCCCAGTAATCAAATAAAAACAGAAGTTGGGTTTCCCCTAAAAGGCTTTTTTTAATTTTCCATTTTAGTCCTATAAGGCAATGGTCCTGGGGATCCCTGGGTGGCGCAGCGGTTTGGCGCCTGCCTTTGGCCCAGGGCGCGATCCTGGAGACCCGGGATCGAATCCCACGTCGGGCTTCCGGTGCATGGAGCCTGCTTCTCCCTCTGCCTGTGTCTCTGCCTCTCTCTCTCTCTCACTGTGTGCCTATCATAAATAAATAAAAAAAAAAATTAAAAAAAAAAAAAAAAAGGCAATGGTCCTCAGGCAAGGGACAATGGTGTTTTCCAATCAACTATAATGTACTGAGAATATTTCTTTAATAATACTTATATAAACATCTGTTTACATTAAAACAAACAACAAAAACTAGAGACCATGAAAGGCTATCCCTATACTGTTCTCCTCTAATTTACTTGCCTTCTAATATATTTTATGGGATGGAATGATAGCTGCAGCATTATTACAGTAAGTACACTGAAAACTGTGCATAACCCACTCATGAGAAAATCTTTCTTAGGACATTATTCACAGCCTTTTGTCCTGTGGTTAAAACAAAACAAAACAAAACCTAAAACAAAAAGTTTGAGCATTGCCTTTATGTGATAGAGAGAAAGCAGGTCATTTAACCGATACTGGTTTGTTTTGAAACTTACAAACCCTATTCTATGTTATTCATTCGATTTACTATGAACCCCTTTATTTTATCCACTAATGTAGGAATGTAGGTATGTGTTGTAGGGTGTGTGTGTGTGTGTGTGTGTGTGTGTGTGTGTATGTTGCATCGTAGAGAACTTTCCACTGTACACCCATCTGATTTAGTCCTGGTTTCTATATGGGATCTTCTGTGGTATCGATACCTGAACATTATGACATGTTTAATCCCACTGGGATGTCTTTGCTCATGCTAGTCTGGCATAGTCTGTCCTCATGCAGTTTCCCTGCTGTATTCCTCATCAGTCAAGGCAGCTAATATGTCATTTTGCTAGTAAAACTTTCACAATTTCCTATTTGGAACCCTTTCCTATCTTTGTACCTCTACCTCAACGATACCACTTTCCCCATTAACTCATAATCATTTGCTTGTCAAACTGTCCTTGAGTTGTTATTGCCAACATTTGATAAATACAAAGGTTATTAGACATAGTTCTTGACTTTTAAGAATTCACCATGAAGAACATTGTCCCAGTCCAGTTACCTAGGCAACTTGAAGGGCTGACTATCTCCTTATTACTTACCAGTGCTTTAAAATGGCAAGTTCTTACAAAGGTTTGTCCCTGAATTACGATGCTCCACTGTAGGAGGAATACGCACTGCCGATTTGTTTCAAATTTGACTTATGGAAAAGCGAGAGCATAAAGAACCCAGAAGACGAGAATTATTCACATCAGTATAGTTTTTTAAAGCACAACTAACTGCTTCACTACTGAAAGTACAGTAAATTTGCAGAGGAAAATGCCCTGAGGGTGTGTTTGGGGAACTTCTCCCTCACATCGTCTATACTTCAGCAATAGTTCTTAGAGAAGCTTCCGATCCAGTTACTTTGTTGGTTAGAGCTAAGATGAAAGGATTCGACCAAATAATTATAAATTCTCTACTCCTATTAATTCACTGCATATCTTAAATGTACTGTATAGTTTAAATATATATATTTTTAATTTTGACTTTATGCACCTCTTAAATCTTAGGCTAATTGCAGTTAATGTAGTTGGGTCAAAGATTTCAGATGCTAATATTCCAGTTAATCCAGTAGAGAAAACAAAACTCTAAGTTGATTTTTTTTTTTTTGGTCTAGTTATGGAGCAATTGTGTATCTACTTTTAATGAAAAAAGAAACACTTTAATTATATATTTATAATTATGTTATATGATTAACGGATAACTAATATTATATGTTTTGTTTAATTATTTAACATACATTGAAATCCTACTGTTTGCCCGGCCCCAAATGCCAATTTCTCTCCATCCTTGCTCTAATTTAGGCCTTCAACCCTCATCTGAAACTGTGGGATCATCTCTTTGAACGGTCTCAGCTTAAACACAATATTAATAAAAAAATACAATATTAATGATAATAGCACTTATTACTTAATAAATAAGTATATTAGCTTATTTACTCTACACAGAGGCCCAATCTGGGACAGACAATATTAACCATCAATTGTAGTTTTCAAATAATAAAATTAATGCTCTTAGGAATTAAGTAAATTGCCTATCAAATGTCCTGGCTAGTAAGAGTGGGAGTTAGGATTTGAACCCCGGTGATCAACACAGACACCACACTTATAGTCATGACAGTCTGATGCTTCATTTAAGCTTTAATCATTTTTATGTATTTCTTACCAGCTACCTCTAGGATCTAGGTGCCACTGGCCCCAATAGGTGATGCTCTTAGTTGCAGAGGACAAAATGTAAGCTCAAAGGACCTCCATGACTTAGTACCCCTCTTCTTTTGCAGACCTATTTTTGGCTACTGTCTATTTCTCATTTGTTTTCACATACTAGAGGAGTGTTTGTGGATTCACTTATACTCCATGCTTAGCCACACCTCTATGTCTGTGTTCTTGTGCACCTGCTCTCTGGAAAACTGTTCTTACTCATTTCCACCAACTATAATATTGGTCAGCAATTCAGTACAGTTATCATTCTTTGGAAACTTCTCTGATCATAAGATAAGTGAAGTGCCATCCTGCCCTGCTCTACAGGTCTAGCACGACGTGCATAAAACTATTTTATCACTTATTTTATTTAGATTAACTGCTCATGTGCCCCTCTTCTACTAGATTTTATACATTAGGAACAAAACACTGCTTATTTTTTGCTCTACCACAATGTCTACCACATTGCTTAGCGTATAAAATGCATTCAACAACTGAATATGTTGAACTGAAATGAACTTTTGGGTGTAGGAGGGGACAGAGATGGACAAGAGGCCCACAACCTCACTCAATTTCACTTGTTTATTTTGTCATAGCAAATATAACACTAGTGATCATTAAAATCTAACAATTCTGAAAGTAACTGGTCAAGAAACACTTTCATCAACACTGGGATAGTTCTTCCTGGTTTGCCTCTTCTATCCATGATTTCATTTGATCCTCACAATGAAAGTGTGAGGTAGACACTACTATTATCCTCAGATTAGAGAAGAGGAAATTCAGAGTTAGAGAACTTGGATGACTTCCCTGAGATCACACTGCCAGATGGCAGCCAGAGAATTGAAACCAGGCCATCAAACTCTAAAAACGTTTGTCTGATACTAAGCATTAAGGTTATTAAAAAATAGTAAAAGAAAACAAAAAGATGTGTTCCTTGAGCCCTCCTAACACATCAGTGACACTCCACTGGTGGTAAATGAGGTATTTTGTGGGCGAGGGGACAGTTAACAATACATATTTGTTCCTTGTGTGATAGAAGAAAGCTCTAATTTTGGAATTAATATACAGTAGTTCCCCTTATCCACAGTTTTATTCTCTGTGGTTTTGGTTACCCACAGTCAATGTGGTCCAGAAGCGGATGATCCTCCTTCTAACATATGGTCAGAGGGTCAGTATAGCCTAAGGCTACACCACAGTGTCTACATCATTCAGTCACTTCCTCTCCTCACATAGGCATTTTATCATCTCACATCATCACAAGGAAGAACGGTGAATATAGTACATAAGACATTTTGAGAGAGAGAGAAAGATACCACATTCACATAACTTCTATTTATTATTGTTATCCTTTTCTATTTTATTATTAGTCATTGTTGTTAATCCCTAACTGTACCTGATTTATAAATTAAACTCTATCATAGATATGTATGTATGGGGAAAACATAGTGTATGTTCAGTACTATCTGCCATTTTAAGAATCTAATGGGGCTCTTAGAACATATCACCCAGTTAAGGGTAAGGTACTGTATCTATGAAATGATTTTGTAACATGCAATATATGTTCTATAAAAGGCATTTAGTGATTATTCACTAATTTCACTTCTATCTTTTAATCTATGGAGTATATATTAATATGTAGCATATTGAAAATTTAATGGGCATCTTCTATATAATTATTACCTTGAGTTTTCTATATACTTTCATAAGTAAGTTTTTAATAAACATAAATAATTTAAAGCTCAAAACTATACATTTTCATTTTTATATGTTCTCCTTATCTTTGTATGAAGTAGACTTGCAACTATAATGCCCAGAAACCATAATACGACATTGGTATTAAATCGTTCTCCAAATAAGAGTGTTTCTTATTTTAGACCTAGCATAGGAGAAGAATTGTGTTCTATAATGTGATGATGTAAATAAAGATGAAGGCATCATATTCCTTTATATTTGCATTTTGTTGGTGCTGAAATTGAATAGGGCTGAGGTCATATTTGAAGAAGCTGTGAATTTTGGAAAAGAGGTTCAGAAATAATTTGGTAGACAGAATAAAATAAGAAAAGGAGATTAGTACTTTCATCTTATTAAAATATCTTTGATATTATTATGAACTAGAGAAAGTCTAATAGTATAAAATCCCCAGAAGGTTATTATTAAGTAAATACATGTGTGTGTGTGTGCATGTGAGTGAGTGTATATGCACAAAAAGAAAGTCTTACCAATATCAACAGCAATGGAAATTGAAGAGAAATGACTGATGACAGAGACATGGCCACACTGAGGCTGACACAACTAGGCTCATTGGCTGGATGCAGTGAAGATTAACCAGGAGGCCAAACAAAAATATTTAAAAGTTGTCAACTGGAAATATATTATCTCATCAATACACACACACACACACATCTATGTCCACTCATTTATATGTGCAAAATTTCCTGCCCCTCCCCAAGAGTTTATATGTTCCTATAATGCATACTTCTAATTTCATGAGAAATATTCCACTAAGCTTGTATCAAAAAGCACAGATCTGTGCTCCCTGATAGTGTTTCCTATGTATAGACTGCTGAAAATATGTGACTTCAATGAAATGTGCATGCCTTTGTAGGACAAAGGAGATAGAGACACTTTAAAAAAGTAGTGTTGAGGCTCTCAGGTGGCTCAGTCAGTTAAAAATCCAACTCGATTTCAGCTTAGGTCATGATCTCAGGGTCTTGAGATCAAGCATCGAGTCAGGTTCAGCGCTTAGCAGGGAGTCTGCTTCAGATGCTCTCTCTCTCTCTCTCTCTCTCTTTTTCTGCCCTTCTTTCCACGTGTGCTCTCTCTCTCTCTCTCAAATAAATAATCTTTAAAACATTGAAATAAAAAGTAAAATGTTGTAATTACAATGTTAAAATTCAAAAAAAAATAAGTGCAGAGTCTAAAATAAGCACCTAAAAATTCACACTCAAGTACCCAAATTTGGATATGTCTATGAATAATAACAATCCATTATACTTGTTTACCATTTTTATTCCCCAAACGCTTTCAAATCTAATTTTTTGAAGGACAGAATTTTAATACATGCTTCAGTATGTATTAAAAAGAGTATGTATGTAAAAGAGTGCTTCAGTTTTACTTAAGTAAAAACTCTATGTGTCATGGGGAGTTCAAATGCCAGCATACAATTTTGGTGACATTCTGACTTGCATCTCCCCAGATGGGAACTGAAAAATCAATGCAGCATTCTGCTTTAATTATCTTCCTAGAGACACTGATTATAGTACTGCTTCATCACCTGTTGGGAAAGTATTTACTGAGCATTTCCTATGGGCAAAGTGCTCAGGTAGGTGTTGATGGCCATATTTTGGCTCAAACATCCCAGAATCACTCTTTTCTCAGATAAGCTACTCTATACTTGCCTACTACATTCCATATTAAAGCAATTTCCAGGTTTTTAATATACTTGTGTTATGTTCCATTTTGCTAAGAATTAATTTTTTAAAAATAATTACAAAAACCTTGATGAAGCCACTGTATGTTAGTGTGCTGAGTAACACTATGATCTGCTGCTTTGTAAATTTTACAATGTTCCAATTCCCCTGAGATGGATTGAGGCCACATTAGTTACATGGTGGTCAATAGGCAAGTGCTCAAAATCCTTTGAAAATGGTATTAGTGTCACCTAATGACAGTTAATCCTATGAAATAATGCTTCATAGCCAAGTTTTTGAAGCCATTGAAATAAAGAGCTAAGAAGCCTTGAGATTTTATATAATCAGTCTTTAAGTTGTATCTCTTAAATATTTTCTCATCAAGGTTTTTGAAAGGACTTGGATATCAAACCATTTGGAGGTCATGCCTTTTAGAATGTCTTGATTTCAAGTTTCCTACATTGTTAAAAAGGGCAGAGATCTATGACATAGAAGTCAGATAAGCTGGTAATTGAGTGGCTATTCTTTTGCACATCTGGGAAAGGTGATTTTTGTGTGTTGGTCCTCTACTTTTACACATCAAAGACATCAATGGGAATGGCTAGCAGAATATAAATAAAATGAGGGGGGGTTTCATTAGTGATGAAATAGAAAGGATGATAGTTTTACACCTTGAACCTCAAAGGATTTTAATTAAATAATAAACAGAGGGAAATTATGAATTGAGTAAAAATACTGGCTCAGTCCAGATCCTTCACTCAATAGCTGCATGGTCTTAGGAGGAAATGCTAAAAATCCCTATCCCTTGCTTTTCTCATATGCAAAATGGGAAGGAGTTATATTTATATCTATCTCATAGAGTTGTGAGATTTAAATGACAGGCAAATGCTCAGCCTGGTGCTTCATCTATGGTAAGCCATCAACAAGTGTTACTTAGCAGGACTCATCAGCCCCATCTTCCTCATCATCATTACACAAGAGGGAATTGGGGTCAGATTCTGCCCCTCTCCCACCAACAGTGTTTTCCCAAAGGAGCAGTGTGGCCAGGATCTGAGTGGAGAAAATGCTGAGAGAACTCGGTTCACAGTCTCTGTGAGGGAAAACGACAGGATGTGGTCTCAATGAACATTTTACAAACCCAATATGGCAGGATTTCTTCCTTCTCTAGCAGCCAGAACAAACAGAAAGTCTCTAACTGAATATCAGAGAAAAAATACTACCAGTTCTATAAAAAGGCGCATTATGTCAAAACAAGAGGACATTCCTGAATACTTAGAGGAATTGATTCAATGAAATAGATATACTGTAAAAACACAATAAAGCAATCTAAAAACCACACAACAGAATTTCTAAAAAAAACACTACATTAGGAGCTTTCTGATTTACGATCTCATTAAGATCTGAGAGAATATTTTATTTATTTGCATGGAGGAGGGAAATGTGAAATAGCAACAATTTAAAATCAGAATATATTGCATGAGAAAGAAAAATATGATAGCTTCAATGAAACTGTAACGGGTTTCAGAAACTACAGATGTGAGAGAAGACTGCTTTATAGAAATCCGATTCACGGAATTTGTCTATGACTCAGATGAAAACTGTAAAAAATAAAAAGAAAACATGAGAAAAAATCAAATATAGATAGAAGGAATAAAATATAGACAAAAGCCCAAACAAGAACAAAAATCAGGAGCAATAATCAAATTATTTTTTAAGGAAAATGTTCTTGAAATGATAAAAAAAGATCCAGAGTTACAGATTGATACATCTCCACAAATATTAAGATCAAGAAAATTGAAGAAACTCTATTTTGAGGAAAATCTTTAACCCTAATGACTAAAAAAAAAAAATGTACTAGCAGCCAGGATAATAAGTAAACCCTGAGGCAATAATTTAGTATAGCAAGTGAAACAAATATTGTGAATTATAATTTAACAATTGTCACCTGGATCAAAACCAGATTTTCCAAGCAAATATTGGCGTTATTTGAGCCAAGAGTGTGCGGGGAGGCAAAATTTATGGGGGATTTCTCTTGTTACGCAGATGATTTCAATATTTTCTCATTCAACAACTAGATATTGAATGTTGGAATTAAGTGGCAGGCATTATGTACTGAAATTTATTTATTGATAATTTGTTTCTTACAAAGTTTACAATATTTCCCCAACCTTCAAATTAAAAAAAGTTATAAGAAGAAAATAAAAGTAAAAAGAAAATGCCTAAGAAAGTAAAGGGCAAGAAGGAGAGATAAGACTCTGAGGCAATTTAAGAACGTAACTACTATTCCCATTCCAAAGGATGGACTACTCCTCTTTGCAAGGAGCTAGATCATACTGATTTCCAAAGGCAGGGCTTTCTCATCTTCACCAGCCATCCCTCAAGGGCAGGAAGTCGAGGCCAGGGAAAAAGGGTCACAGCGACGAGGCCAGTCAAAACCTTTGAAACCTCCTCACATGGTGTCCCTCTGCTCTGAGACTTTCTTTCACACCACCACCATTTCAAACAGCACATGGGCACTCCACAGCTCTTGTTTCTTCTCAGAAAAGTCCACCATAGTTGTTGGGCCCTGTAACCTTGGACAAGCCATTTCCTTCCCCTTGGCTTCAATCTTTTCCCCTGAGCAAAAGTTAGAAATGGACAATATTCTTTATATTTCTAATTTGCCAGTGGCTTGTGGATTACGGTCGTGAGCCTCAACCTTGGCTAATCCTGGAACAGTGTGGCCAGTTTTTGTTTTGTTGTGTTTTGTTTTGCTCTATTGTATTTTAACACTGATGCCTGTGTCTTATCCCCAGATTCTAACATCAGTGGTGTTGAAATAAGGCCTGGTCATTGAGATTTTAAAAGCTGATCAGATAGAGAACCATGGAATGAAATCAATTTCTTGGACATCCAGAAAGTATATCCATGGAAAAACTTTGTGTTTTGGTGCAAAGTTGAATTACAGTAACCAAAACTTAAGTTCATTTGCTTTTGGGGTGGGGAGAGGGGTGATACCTGCCAATAAAAAATAAATGTCTGAAACTTCAAGAGCTTTTACAGAATAATCTGGTTCCTTAAAATCGAGATTTTGTGCCAAAGATGGCGGCTGTCTTGAGAGTATTCCTTGTGGACATGCCAGTCACAGGACCAAGCATATTTTCACACACCAGATAAGAAAAGACACTTCATGCGTAGACTGGAGCATTGACTCTGGGAAAAGGGAGCAATAACAGGGGGGACTCTGAAGCTAGCAAGCATTGGGGAAAACTGAAAAATCCTGCTCAAGCAGGACAAAACTTTTGCCATGAATTCTCTCTCCAGAGACGACCCATATGTCCCTCTCACCGTTTTTGATCTAAAAGGATCTCTCATCAACAAAGCACTCCCTGAGCATTCTATCTATAACCTCACCCCTTCTGTATACATCTCTGTACTTGGTGTTGTTTTATTTGTCTTCATAGGACCAGTTGGCTTATTCATATAGTTAATTGTTTGAGTGTGTGCACTAGTTCCACTCTAGAACGGTTTTGGGATTATAATATGCAATTAATACGCTGACAATGCTGGAAGGCTGGAGTTCTTGTAAAGAATAAACTTTAAATCTGCTCCAAGAGATGATCCACTTTTCTATTGAAAGACTACTTCTTAGTGTTTATAGAAGATCTTCATAGAACTCAACCTAAATGCTGTTATTTGAGAAGATGTTAATAAGCGATTAGATCATCAATAATATTCTTCAATAACACATCTATATAATGTTTCAGCAACTTCCCCTAATAGATTTCCATCTGCTGACAGGCTCCCTCCCAAATCTCCAGTCGATTTAACTACATTTATAAGAATCCTCATGGTTACTTTTATAGTAAATATTTGTAAAAATATTTAAAATGAACAAACTGGATGAAATAACTTTGTACCAATCAAATAACTGTTGAAAATTGTCTGTCAGTCATACAAAATATACTTTGAGGGACAAAGGATGTTATTACTGTGGTTTATAATAAGCTCTGCTTCTTTTTATTGGTTACTGGTCATTAGGGCCATTATCTCAAAACTAGTTAAAGTTCTTGATAATCAAATGATATGTTCAGTTATCAGTGCATAGCAAATTATCTCTATTTTCCAAGGTAGGCAGCAAGTGCTCATTCTATGTAAATGTCATAGAATAATATTCAATAGTAAAACCTGAAATTTGCTAGATTCTTCTATAAACTATTGAACCTAGGGACCCAAATCTGCAACTTGTTAAGAATAAATAATGAGTCATTTCATTTTAATCAAAAGACCAAGAAGTGATGGGAAACTTTAAGACAGTAAAGTAAAAACAAAAACAAAAGTGTATAAACTTGGCTTTGAATCTATACAGAGGGAATCATCTCTGAGGAAATAGTTTAAGTTAACTTGGCAAAGAAAGAGGCTCACCTTTAGAAAAAATAAAACTTTAAATAATTTGGTCAGTGTGTCATCTTTAACCATAATTTACATAATATGAATGAAAAAATAGATGATTTTTTAATCAAAAAAATGTTGCCATGAGATTGGAAATATGTGGATTTTCTTTTCTTTTCTTCTTTTCTTTTCTTTTCTTTTCTTTTCTTTTCTTTTCTTTTCTTTTCTTTTCTTTTCTTTCTTTTTTCTTTTCTTTTCTTTTCCTTTTTATATGTAGATTTTTAGAATTTAGGAAAAACTTCCTGACTATGGAGCTATTTTCAAAAGATCTATCCTGATCTACTTAGCCCTCTACCACTCACACTCTCCTAAAATTATAGTAGTAGTAATAATAATGATAATAATCCTAAATGTAATATGAGAATAGAATTTGTGTTGTTGTTTTTTTTTAGAGAGAGTGTGGAGGGGATATGGGGAAGGACAGAGGGAGAGGAAGAGAATCTCAGTCAGGCCCCATGCCCATTGCTGAGCCCTACATGGGATTTGATCTCACTACCCTGAGATCACAACCTGGGTTGAAATCAAAAGTCAGATGCTTAACTGACTGAACCACCCAGGTGCCCCAAAATCTGTGGTAGTTTTAAACTATGTCCAGAACTTGTTTGACTGTCCTCTCATTGTGAGGGAAGTTTTATTCCTCCTTCCCTTTCTTAAATCAGGACCCATCTTAGTGACTTCCTTGTGACAAAGCACAACAGAGGAGATCCTATGTGACTCCTTCTTGAGATGTTTGATCTAGGGAAGGCCATATCTATATAAGATACCTAGTCAGGTGCTCTAAGACTGCCATGCTAGAGAGCTCACATATAAGGGCCCCAAATAATAGCTCAGTTGACCTCCCAGCCAGCAACACCAACTGCAAGCCATGTGAGTCTGCCATCTTGATGTTCAACTCAGCCGAGCCTTCAGATGACTGTGTTCCCAGCAATTACACAGATGGCCCAAGCAAGATATGTCCAGTGAGTACCTCAAAAAAGTCTGACCATCATCTACAAAATTATGACTCAAAATCATTGTTTTTAGCAACTAGGACTTGGGATCATTCATTTCGCAAGTATATTAACTAGTACAGATTAGAAAGCTAAACTTCTACAACCTCTCTGGCCGAAAATTATACCCTAGGGATCCCTGGGTGGCTCAGTGGTTGGGTGTCTGCCTTTGGGTCAAGTAGTGATCCTGGAGTCTCAGGATCAAGTCCCACATTGGGCTCCCTGCATGGAGCCTGCTTCTCTCTCTGCCATGTCTCTGCCTCTTTCTCCGTGTGTCTCTCATGAATAAATAAATAAAATCTTTAAAAAATATTATACCATAAACAATAATTTTCTTAAATTGATGTCTATACCTAATAGCAAAGCTTCTCAAATATTTTATACTGACTTTTTTTTTTACTTTTAAGTTGCTTATAAATGCCTTAAAAGTTAAATACATTCTCATTTTTATATAAGTCCTTTGATATTCTATTTTTTGTCTTTTTTTGTTTTATTTACATTCAAGTTAGTTAGCATATAGTGTATTATCAGTTTCAAGAGTAGAATTTAGTGATTCATGAGTTGTATGTAATACCCAGTGCTCATTATATCAAGTGCCCTCCTTAATGTCCATCACCTAAACACCACATCCCCCCTGCCTACCTCCCCTGCAGCAACCCTCTGTTCCCTATAGTCTCTTATGGTTTGCCTCCCTCTCCATTTTAATCTTTTTTTCCACTTTGCTTCCCTTATGCTCATCAGTTTTGTTTCTGCCATAAATGAGAGAAACCATATGGTATTTGTCTTTCTCTGACTGAGGCATTTCACTAAGCATTATACACTCCTCTAGTCCCATCCAGGTCTTTGCAAATGGCAAGATTTCATTCCTTTTTAATGGCTGAGTAATATTCCATTGTATTTATAGACACCCCATATCTTCTTAATCCGTTCATCAGAAGGTGGACAGACATCTGGGCTCTTCCCAAATTTTGGTTATTGTGGACGTTACTGCCATAAACATTGGGGTCCGTGTGCTTCTTCAAATCACAATTTTTGTATCCTTAGGATAAATACTTAGTGCAATTGCTAGGTTTTAGGGTAAATTTATTTTTGACTTTTTGAGGGTTCTCCATTCTGTTTTCCAGAGTGGCTGCACCAGTTTGCATTCCCACCAACAGTGTAAGAGGGCTCCTCTTTCTCTCTGCATCCTCACCAACATCTGTTGTTTTCTGAGCTGTTCATTTTAGCCATTCTGACTGGCGTGAGGTGGTATCTCATTGTGGTTTTGATTCTTATTTCCCTGAGGATGAATAATGTTGAGCATTTTTTCATGTGTCTGTTAGTATATTTTACTTTATATATCAAATATCTGTCAGTTTTGCTTTCCCTCTCCCTTTCTGTTTGGTGATAGTTGCCATTTGTGGTATCCCAGGGAAAACTTCCTGCAGATTTTATTTAACTAGTATTGATTAACTCTTATAAACTAACAAAATCTTCCTAAGGATTTGTCCCTTGAACCATCATTTGTGGATGCTAAATAATTTTAATAAATTTGGCTAACTGGTTTTCTCCATAGATTTAGTCAAATATCCTTAGATGACTGGAAAATGCCTTGTCTATACATAATTATCATTACTTGATCAAAAATAGTTATCCAGGGTGCAAGTAAAGTTTTGGCAAAGGTGTAACCAACTCTCTCCATTAGATATTCAGGGCAAATTATGCCAACTACTTGCTGTATAAACATATGAGGAAGAAAAGGTTGTCAAATTAAGTCCAAATACTAACAAAAATCTACTGTATATTTATTTTAGCAGGAAACATATAGCATTAAGACATAATAAATGCATCTAATTAGAATATGAATTAAATATATATGTAACATTCCAGTTAGATAAGATTTAATAGACTCTTAAGAATTGTACTCTGGAGTCGTGATGTCTGGGTTCAAATTCAGCCTCAGCCCCTATTGTAGAAACTGCAAACCACTCACCAAAAACATATATTTTGTTGTTTTTCTGAGCATATTTCTCAGCATGCATTGCTGTTAGGATGACCATGTACCTGAGTTCTCAACAATTTAATGTAAGTGGAAATGATATGCAGCATCTAGGTCTGTCCCATAGAGCCTTATCCTTTCATTGTCTGGTTGTCATCTTTTGAGATCTTCTTGGAAAAAAATGTATTTAAGTTTAGCAGAACTTTGATCAGCTTGGTTTTATGAAGGATTATGTGGAAGAGAGTTTTCCTATCCCCAAAGCACAACTGACTTGGGACTGTGGTGGGATATTTCAAAATTAAAAATATATATCTTCTTTAGAAATCCTTTCAAAATAGTGTGTTTGCATATTACTGTAGCCACTAAACCCTAATATAAGCACTTACTAGCTATTTGGCCTTGAGAAAAATAACTCTCAGTGTCTCAGCATCCTCATGTGTAAAATGGCCATAGTAACACCTCCACATGGAGTTGTTGAAAGGATGAACTAAAGTAATATATTGAGTACTTAGAACAAATTATGATTGACAGTAAACACTATGAGATCTTCTTAGCCATCACCATCATCATCGTCATCATCATTACAATAATTCAGTACATAGAATATCTAGTTGGTAAGACTAGTTTTACACTACACAAATAAACACTAAGAATTACTTCTTATATTTGAACTACTAAATAAAAGTCCCAATACTTATTTCCTTTATTCATACATTAAAAAATGTAATGCCCACTGTTTACGAAGTGTGAATAAGGGATGCAGATATAACATTGAGTATGGCAGATGCTTTTCCAGTCCTTACAGAGCATATTGTTTAATAAAGAAAACAAATAATCATTCTACAATTGTAACATGTGGGGTAAGTCTCATATTCAAGGTAGAAAAAAATGACATAGAAATAAGTTAGTAGGGCACCCAAGAAAATCTGGAGATATCAGTAAGTCTAAGATAAGACCTTAGTGATAAGTGGGAATTATGTGGGACTTATCTAGTTGAAGGAATGAGTTTGGGGGCGGGACAGGGTGAAAAAATTTCTGCAAAAGGAAAAGTATATGCCAAGACTAAGAGGAGGCATAATAGAATCTTTCTTTTTCTTTTTATTTTTTTTCTTCTTTTTTCTCCTCCTCCTCTGCTTCTTTCTTTCTTTTGTGGGGAGGGGGGGGAGGGGGGAGTGGATTGTAGGGGGGAGGTGGGCGAGGGGCGGAGTGAGGGGGGAGGGGTTGCGTTTGTGTATGTCTGGGGAGGTGGGTATGGATTGAGGGGGGAGGTATTGTGTGGTGTTTTTCTTTCTTATGGTATTGTGGAGTTTTGTGTCTTTATTCTTTGCTTCTTCTCTTTCTCTTCTTGTCTTTTCTGTTCTTCTTCTTATTGCTGTCTCTATCTTCTTCTTCCTCTTCTTTTCTTGTTCTTCTTCTTCCTCTTCCCCATCTTCTTTTTCATATTGGGTGTGGAGATAGATGAGATGAGAGAAGGGAGCAAGGGTAAAGTCACAAAGGGACTTCAATACTGTGCTAAGATCTTTGGGTTTATCTTAATGATTATGGCTTTAATATAAGAGAGGTGACAAGATTAGAGTCTTAGAAATGTTACTCTGTCTACAAAGGGGAAATGGACCAGCAAAAAGAGATATGTTCACCCTGAGTGTGAGAGAACAATTACAAGGCTTGTAGACTACTGTAGGCGATAGATGATGGTAGCCAGAACTAGGGCAACAATAGAAATGATGGGGAGCAGTGAATGTATGAAAGACATTAGGTGGTAAAGCTACAGGACTGGGAGATTGTCATTTGGGAGGATAAAGGTGAGGAGTCACAAATAATATTCAGGTTTGTAATTAGGCTACTAAGTAGCTGGCAGCATTTGAGTGGACTCCCAAAGACAGTTTTGTTGATTTTGAGTTTGCAGCACATAGTGGATTTCAAAATGTGGGTAAGGAGTAGGCACATGGGTACTAATTTTCAGAAGTCAAGTCTGTATTTGTTATGAATCTGCTTGCCTGAAAGAATGGTATAAAAAGCAAAAGGAGACTGTTCTTGGTCTACTCAATAGTCTTGAATTGACCTGAGGCAAATTTAAAGTCAAGAAATGTGAATAATGTAATGTTTATATGTTTATCTAGCTGATAGAGTGATGTGGAGTAACTGGGATTTGAATGAATATTTACTGTGATGATTTAATAAAGGAGATCCTCCTGCATTCTAAAATGTATGTTAGTGATCTGATCATTCTATATTGGAAAATCTTTCCTTAGTTCTCATTTTTACTGCATAGAAACAGGAAGCTCCAAGAGGACTCCTTAATGAAACCCTGCTTTAAAAGAAAGAAAATCAATGTAACTGATCTGAAGATAGATTGAAAAGAGATTCTAGTTGCCTTGAAATGGCTTTTTATCACTACTTTATTGAATGAACCCATCAATTTTTTTTTATTTAGAAAATAGGATAAATTAAAATTTTGCTATGTTAATGCAAGTCATTCTTTTGTTAGAATTTGGAAAATAGAGAAAATTTAATGGAAAAAATCTAGAATACTTAAATGGAGGCATTGTTAATATATTTTTATATTTCTATCTCATACTTTTAATATGCATACATATTATTTTTACTACGAAATTTGCAATACGAATTTGTATATTGTTCTTATTTATTTATTTTAAAGTATACTCCTGTCATTAAACATTCTTTGAAAATTTAAGTATTAGAGTTGATAATACCTTTTTTTTTTTTTAAATCATTTTTAATTTATTCATGAGAGACGCAGACAGAGAGGGAGAGAGAGATAAAGGCAGAGGGAGAAGCAGGCTCCCCTCAGGGAGCCCTTTGGAGGACTCAATCCCAGATTCCAGGATCAGGTCCTGAACCAAAGTCAGACGCTCAACCACTGAGCCATCCAGACATCCCTAGAGTTGATAATACTTTAGACATCAAAGTATTTAAATGGATATAATATGGGTTCTAATCTTTCTTTATTGCATGTAACTCTGATGGTCTTTATACATGATACAAGAATCATGTGTTGTTCTTAGAAGTGGAATTACTTTTTAAAAAGTATGCTTAAGGGATGCTTACAACCACTTGGTTATTTATTAGGGTACAGTGGGGAAATCACATTCCAGAATGCAAGCTAAATGGAACATTTCTACTACCTCCTTCTCTTGTAGTGTCATTTTCTGTTTATTAAGTGTGCCTTATAACCAATGATTGTTTAGGATAGATATAATGGAAATTTTTATCCTGGTTGAATGGTACATTTTCCCTAAAGTTTACTTGGAGTGCAGATCTAAAGCACATTCGTAATTTTCTAAAATGGCACTATTTATTCCTACCCGATGCTCAATCTACATGGAAACCTTGAAACCATAGCTTTCTCCATAGCTTTAATGTGCTTTATTCTGCATGACATTGAAAGGCAGTGTCAATTATGATGAATTGTGAAGCTCACAACTAATGATACATTTAAGGCCAATTCATTTGTCTCTTTGATCATGTAAATGCATTGGCGTTCACCAAGCTGCCATGATAGGACATTATAGCTACTTTGGAGTCATTTCATTGTACACTTATATATCAATGCAGCTGCCACTAATGTTTACAAGTCCATGTGCTACATATCTTCATGATATTTTTGCAGAGGTTAATGCTCATGCACAATAGATATATTTATTACACAAGCAATAACAGACCCACAGGAGCCATTACAGCTCTTAAGAGATTAGTATCCATGATCATTCCCATTTTATTCTATCTTCTTCGTACTTTATTTAGCTGGTGAGCCTGTTTTGTTTGTTTGTTTTTGTTTTTTAAGTCCTATCCTCATATTGAAACCATTTGGTAGATTGTAATGATGCATTAGTATTATATCTATAGACTTTAGAAAATACCTTATTGGCATACAAATCAAACCTATTTCTAGAACTGCAAGTACTTTCTCTTTGACTTTGAAGTTGTGTCCCTATTCTTGCCAATCTACTCTTGATAATAGTTTAGACAATAATTGGCTATTGCATAGGAAATATTTCACATCTTGCAAAGGTTTTGGTTGTTCTGCAATAGTAAGTGATAGCAAGGCATAAAATGTTATTCCCTAGATCCAACACCCTGCAACATAACTTACAGAAGCTTTCTCTTCAAGAAAAATTCTCACTTTCAATTCATGTTTAGTCTGTTTTTCCTATCTTATCCCTAACAGCTGGGATATATCTGCTTCCAGGGAAATGTGTTATGTATGTTTAATACCAATAGCTAAAAAGAACTTTGAAAACTGAAAATAGCCTTGCATTTAGGTTTAAAGCAATCTGCCAAATAATTTTTAAATTGATCACCAAAGCAGTGATCATGACTTTATTAACAAAGATTATTAATGACTAAGGCCTAGTCTACAGAAATACAGAAAAGATAGCTAAATATAACCATTTTTACTTCAATCATAATCCATAGCATTCGTTTCTTGGTATCAGCAAGCCTCTTGCCCAGGGCCAATTTGCTTTAAGTAGAAACTATACTTACTCCATGGTTTCTGAGGCCAGTATGTGAAGACAGGAGTACCCCTCTTTTTATGGCCCTGTCAGTTTCATTCTGTTGGAAGGGCTTCAACTTTGCCAGATCACATACTCTGAATTCACATGCTTAGTCAGGAAGGCTCTCGTGACATTAAACCAATCTCATTCCCCAGGAGCCATGCCATTTTTGCTCAAATCGGGACTATTGGCCAATAGGGCCATTACTCACAGAATATTTGTCAGGCCAGATGTATTGATGTTCACACTGTACCTATGAGGCAATGTCTCTGGATACTGAGTCACCGGGAGGGGTGAACGACTCAAGGAATTACAACCCTTCAGATGTTCACAGGGAGGTCTCATTCACTCAAAAATCATGCTAGTATTTTGTTATGAGGCTGAATATCAATAAGAATAAAGGCATAGGTGAGTTCTGACCTGTCTAAGTGTATTGAAAGATGGTGTACATAACCAGTGCCCTACCTAGTGACCTCAAAACTGAGTGAAAGTGTTAATGTGAAAATGGTTTTGTCACCTTGCTTCAGTGTTAACTATGAATGGTGGGTGAACAAGATTTCCTAACACCCCGTATTTAAAGAATAATAAAGGTCCTGACGGATTGTTTGGTTTCCGAGGCCAACAGAGAACATTCAATGATGGCACAGTCTAGCAAAATCCCGGAACTAACTTCATGCTACTTGTTTCCATAAGAGATATTTTAAAAACCATTGTACTAAATGCTCCTTGAGCTCTTTCAGTTGAAGGTACCTAGACTGAGTTCAATCATAAAAAAGCTAATAGATTTTGTAGAGGGGAAAGAATCTGAATACAATCAGTATCACTATTTTTTAAAGAAATTATCCTTATTTATCTCATACTAATTTTGCACTAAAATATGATGGACCTATCCTTGTGATATATTCAAACCCCACTGTTATTTCCAAATCAACTAAAAAAACAAAGATCCTGTAAATTACAGCATGCACAAATAATGCACCCAAAACTATAAGACTATCTTATCCCTAACAAGAATGGTTTTCTTTCCAAAGGCCAGTCCATACTTTCTCTTACTTCAAAGGAATATTATATAGGTAGCAGTGAAAGATAAATGGCCCTTTCACATCCTGAGAATTTGGTGCTATTTGCCTTCTTTTGGTGAGGGCACCTTTTCACAATGCAGCATAGTAATAGAAAGCGCTGCTTTTAGATCGGAGTATAGAGAACCTAGAAGATAATGATAGGACATTTTTAAGTAACAGAGTGATCATAAGCCCCAGTTCATTGAGTGACAAAGGTACTCTTTCCTCTGGAAAAGCAGTGGGAAGGTCCTCTGCTATTACTAATCTAATTCCTGATGAGACAAGTAAATTAGTCAGTCAAAAAATGATGTCATTGCTATTTTTTGAGACATGGTGAAAGGTTGAATTTATGATGCTGGATGCCAGAAATGGTATTTATTGTCATATTGCATCTACCATATAGGTGACTAAGGTATAATAACTACCAAAAGGAATTCCATTTGGTAAACTGCTTTATTTTTTTTTTCTTGGGCAATATGAAGAGGATGAGAGGTAAACAAATTATATTTGTAGTATGAAAATGAACTATTTTATCTCATTTTTAAAAATATACAACTTTCAAACAGCTTCCAAATTGGGATCCTGCATCATTAAGCATTTGACATTTGTCCAGTTAAAACTATTGACTCATGCTTTCATTGCTTCCCCCTCAAATTACTACAGTGCCACAGCTGATCTGACTATATTTTCCATTTCTTATAAATAGCCACAAGAAAAGTATTAATTATCCTTGTACGATTTAATGCACCAACTGCCTTAACCTTTCAGGTTTTCTTAAACGCCAGCATAACAAGGCATATCCATGGCAGCAAATGTGATTTATGACAGGAATCTTTAATTTCTGTTTTTAAATATGTTACCCACCGATCTGCATACATTTAAATTCGCCTGCAACACTTTTCTCTGTCTTGAGGCTGTTGTTTAATATTCAAGGATGATTTTTGTCCACATACATTTTGGTCTATGTCACCTCAGATTAAATTATTACTGTTTGCAGCCTTTTCGGAGCAGGCCTCAGGCCCTTATTTACAAGAATCAATGAAACAGTAATGAAAATCCATTTTTCATACTATCAGCTCTGGCCTGCTTTTATTTAGTTAGCTGTGTCTAAGCAAGCAATTCATTTTGTGCAAATGTCATGTAGAGAAAAAAGGATGAGCCGTGAAAGGGTTAATCATGAAATAAGACCTAAGCTTTCCCCCATATAAAAAGCATCCGTAATGTTAAAATTAAAAAAAAAGCCCTTCTTAATGTATGCAAAGTAATGTATATTGACACATAAGCAAGGCTTTTCATGATGAATATTGAAATATATATGCAAAGCACAGGAAATGTGTAACATGTTATAGATCTTTCAGTGTACATTTAGAGGAAATGAACCATTTATATTCTACAATTTAGTGAATACCTACTGTTTATTGGTACAGAGCACATAGGAGTATATTTGTCTTAGTAATTTATTTAGGTAAATATATTTATTCTTCTAGGGGTTCTTGTGCTTTTCTTGGTTCTATAGTACTAGACATAAATATTTAACAATGCATTGTCTCAAATGTTATTCATGTAATTTATCAGAGAAAACAGTGGAGTTGTAATAACTTTTAAGCCTGCACCTTCTTTTAAACCTGAGATTGATTTACAATGCAGGAAACTGAGCTGGATTTTCTTCATACTGCCGAGGAGAATTATTTACCAGTTCTAACGGAGATAAGCTAAACTAGTCCAGCTACCAAAAAGCACGAGGTTCATTTACCCCTTTTTTGAATAAGCTTCCTTAAGCAAATACTTGGGCTGTAGAAGAAAAGAGGTTAGTGAGAGAAGAAAGCATTTAATTATTATGAATATATTTCCCTGTATTTGCTGACCTACCCATTTTCCTTTATACATATATGTATACACAGAAATATACATATATATTACCTCTTGTGAGTATTCCTCTTGGGAATTCCTTCTAAATTTTAATGCACTTGCCTATAAGGATGTCAGTTCAAATTATAGCTAAGGTCTTGTAAAAGTGACTGTCCACTTCTTAATATTACAAAAGAAATGAATAGAGAGTGAGAGCATTTGGAGTCTTCTTTGCTATGGACTTTCTTGGAAATAAATTGTCAAGACTCCAGTCCCAGATTTTTCTATCTGTACATTTTTTTTTTCTCTTACATTTGCTTTGAAAAGCTCTGCTTTGTATGTTTGGTGACATAATTTCTAATATGGGTGTAATGTGCAAATCTGAAAGTTAGCTAATTTGATAGTTCTAATTATCTCTTAAAAGCTGAGAGTAATTTTCCATACACCCAAAGCAGAAAATTTTTGCATCATAGACTGAAGCTGCATCTGAACTGTGGATCCAGTGCTGCCATTGCTCATAGAGATCAAGGCAGTGAACAGATAATTGAACGGGTTACTGTAACCGAGTCAGACATGAAACCAAAGCATTCGGTCAACCTCAGTTACCAAAGTCATACTTAACCTCCTCACGTGTTGCACTTGTTATATGTCCACACAGATGTCCTTGTTTATGTCTTTTTTTCCCGCCAATAATAAAGCCCTATATGTTGAGGTCTTAAAGTATAAAAAGAGCACAACCATTTGAATGATCAGAGTCTGAATCATTCTGGAAAATTGATCATTAACATTTTGTATTGTTCGAATGAATGTTGTTAGCTCAAGTCTGATAAGAAAGAAAATTAACTGGTTAGTGCTAGCAAACAAATTGTTCTTTTCTCATATCTTTTCTTATAGAGTCAGCCCACCGTGAGTTCGCCTTCACACACTGGCATTTATAAAAGGTGCCGAGAACTAAAAGGTTTCCTGCCAGACATATACATTTTAAAAAATAAAGTTACTGTGCTTTCAAAAAAAATGCTTTTAGTTTCTCAAAATGTTTAAGAAAAGAGGGAAAAAACTCACAAAGCTTTACTTCTCCAGTTTGAAAGCCATCCAAGTGAGTTTCATTTATTCCAGCCATTTACACCGCCTGTCCGTAACCCCGGCGAGTTGTGGCCTGTACAACTGAGTAAATTTTGTTTCTCTTGAGACATACACTTTCTCGTTTACACATTTTTTAATATATATCATTGCATTACAAATCCAACCTTTATATGACAAAGAAGTAAAGATCGGTTTGCAAACTCCTGTTTACAAATGACCAGTGTAAGTAGACCTGTGCTCCATGCTTTCCATTCAGAGTATATGATGAGAGATGATTCACTCATTCATTCTACATTTTACATTATAGCAACAACATTTGGTAAAGCCTTTAGAGAATACCAGTGTTATACGTTAAGTTTTAGAAAGAAAGAAATCTTGGGGTGCCTGGGTGGCTCAGTCAGTTAAGCATCTGCCTTTGTCTCAGGTCATGATCCCAGGGTCCTGGGATAGAGCCCCAGGTCAGCCTCCAGAGAGAGTCCACTTCTCCCTCTCCCACTGTTCCTTCCCTCCACTCATGTTTTCTCTTTCTCTCTCTCTCTCTGCTCTCTCTCATCAATCAATCGTCAATCAATCAATCTTACCCCTCAAAAAGAATCTGTTATTAGTTTCTTGTGTCTGTATTTACGGAGTATAGGAGATCAGTGTTGAAAACAGGTAGACAAAATTTTTAATATTTTATTTCTCTGTTAGATAGGATTGAAGACTTTTTTATAAACCTGTTTTTTTTTATTTTTTAAATTTTGTAAGATGACTAGATGCTAGATGATATTTTCCATAACAAAAAGGATATTTTTTTAAAAGAAAATGAGGTAAGAGAGGGGGTTTTAGTGAGGAGGAGGGCAGCCAACGGGGGTCAGAGCAAATAGCCCCTCACTCACCCAAAGAGGATGTTATCCTTTCCTTCATTTTTCAATGGAAATTATCCCCATGAGATATTTATCTAAATTCAGAAACAGTATCTTTTTAAATTCCTTTGAGAAGATTTAGAAAAGACCATGGTAATTAAATATAAATACTGCTTCCTTCCTAAGTGCTAGGTCAGTTGTGTGAACAAATGGGTAGTTCACTAGTGAGAGATAACCAGGGAGAGAAGGGGTAAAGCACTATGAAGGGTAGGCCAGATGTGGGGCCACACTGGGTTGGGATTCAGCATGAAATGAATGTGCTTGGGACTGGACACTGTTATTTTCTCATTATGCAAAAAATAGCTGAGTCCCACTCTACTTCCATACTCTCATCTGTAAAATGGTGATAATTGTAGTACCTATACCACAGAGTTGTGGTTGCGATGAAATAATTCAATATCTTAAAGCATCTTTAATTCTTCTTGGCAAATAGTAAGAGCTTTAAAAACCTTAGTTATGGAAAGAATATATAAGTGTTTAGGAATCAGTAGAGAGGATTATTTTAAATCGGAGATAGATGCAGAAAAGGAGGTGTAAAGGTGTAATTTTTAAATTAAATATGACAAAAAATGTATTGAGACAGCTTTGAATCCAAGAAAGAAGGGAGGATAGGAGAGGGATTATCTTCATTATCCCCCTCATTCTCCTCTTCTCTGAAGTAGCAGGGTCCCTGCTGTCAAGAACCAAAGCTGGTATGATTAGCATCGATTAAATAGCATGATTTATATGTGGGCTAGCCTGGGAACCTAACAACTACATGCTATAGAAAAACATATTACTAATGACAACCAGCCGATCTACAAGTGAACCTTTGGAATCTATTTATTAATATGATTGACTTCCATAGTTTATTTATTTTATCTAGCTTATCTTCATATTTTATATATTATTTTATTACATCGTTTTACCATTTAATTAACAAATGCATTTTAAAATAGCATTGATATATCATCATCTGTAGGCTAGAGAACCCGTAAGAAATAAGAAAACAAGAACCACAGAATATACATAAGCAAAATTTCTCAGGTAGATTGATTATTGGTTAATGATTTTCTCAATGAGCAGAGGCCAGAAAATATTTACTTTTTAAATTGTTTTTGGTCATCCCTAGTTTAGAATTTAGAAAATTGGCTTGATTTCTGAACATGTTCTATTGCATTGTCCACATCTCATATAAACTTGAAACCAGGAAGATACAGTAAAATGGAATAACCGATAACTATCTACTAGACCCCTGAAAATAAGTCAGTATTTGACCAATGTAGTTACACAAGAAATTGAACAAAACATTACAGTGGACACATTTAGTGACTAAAAAGAGGATGCAAAATAAAAGAAAAATATTTACATCTTTATCTTTCACGAATACCCTGTCATAGCACAGAATGTTACAAAGATGGACAACAAAAGGAGCTATGCTTCTGAGAGAACCAGAGAAGGAATCAATTTATCTCAAATATATTCAGACTTCATCAAAGAGTTATGACCATTTATGAAGAAAAAGGAAATATCAATTTCTAAATTTATATTTAATATTTACAAATATGTAAATTAGGCTCTCTCAGAAATGTGTAGCAGATGTCCCTATCTTCTTGATTCTGATGGACTGCTTAGGTATTACTTTAAAATGATAGATTGGCAATAAGAATATTATTTTCTATTCTATTTCATCGTATTCATTTGGAAGCATTAATTCTTTTAAAGAAGATTATACATGCAATCCAATCTTGACAGCCTGGCTCTATGTAATGGGATGTTCTATTTAAATGTGAGGACATATTGATCTCACTCTGAAGTATCTATCTAGTATCTATCAAGAGGATAAAGTTTGAACGTTTTCCATGGTGGGTCCTGTTCCAAAATTTTTGAAATTGAATATGCTATAAAGAAAAAAAAATAGTTATTTTTCCCTTCTTGATTTGGAGACATTTTAAGCAAAGAAAAGAACATTGAAGGAAGTTGTGATATTTCTTTACACAGGATCTTTTAGCAGGAGGATAGAATGCTTACCTCAAGGGAAATTTTGCTCAGGATCTCTGAGCCATAAACTGTCACAATCGCCACAGCATTCCCATTTATGGCAGTGTCCCTTCACATATGCCATTTCTGAGCACTCACAAAAGTGATTTGAACTAAATAAATCAATTTACTTTAAGATCTTGGATTTGTCTTGACTATTTCAAATTTGGTTGGTGGAAGTGTTCTCACTAAGTTATTTTTATTTCTCATATCCATGTGTAAGAAAATGGAAAATGTTTCTTTAACAATATCCATTCAAGGAGGAGTACATCTGAAATGGAAAGAGAGTGGAACATTTTAACAAAATAAAAATTGACCATAACTGATGACTAAAATCAAGAACTATCATTTTGGCATGTGTGTGTATATGTGTGTGTAGTATATTATATATCGCCAATCAAAAACTAAGAAAAATTTAGCATGCTGCATAAAGCATAAATAATATTGAATAACAAATGTTGTTTATTTAAATGTTCTACATTAAAGTGATTTAGTTTAGTATAATTCTCCCAGTAAAGTTCTGATTACATTTTACATATGAATATCCAGTGTAATAGCTGGTAATCAAAAAATATTCTATTTGACTAACTGAAAATATCTTTATTTTAAAACAAAACCAAAAGCTAATATATACACATTTCTCTATGTTTTTAATAGAAATACATTCAAATAAAATTTTGAGCTTTGATGATATATGGTAAACAAATATCAAAAGACTGTTTAAGAGTGTTTATTAGCAAGTTTCGGTTTAGGCTGTACGGATGGCTATATTAAAGAGTAATGTTTATTCTTAGAAGTACAGTAAGCATAGTACAGTTATATTAAGATGTAGATACTGTGCTAGTGAAGATCCCATGAAATCTGAGACAAGATACCATATTTTAGAGGGACTAAAATATGAATCTGGGCTATCTAATTGCCAATACAATGGATTTGAAAGTATAAGTATAGAATGTGTGTGTGTGTGTGTTTGTATGATATTTTCTTAAAGTTTTCCACTCAAACTGTTAATATAAGCAGTTATAATTAAAGCATAAGAGCTAGAACTTATGCCATATACATATGATATAGAGAGATTTTATATAGCTGATTTTGACTATTATTAGTAAAAACTTTAAATTAGAAGGCAACTACACAGACTACTGGGACTGCAATGAATTTAGTGCCAACATGCATAAAAAAAGAAAAGGAAACACTGTCTCAGAAATAAATGTATACCCATTTAATATTCACAGGAAGTCAAAAGATTTTCCTAAAAGATGCTTCCACTCATTTTTATATTATGTCCCATTATATATGAAATAAATTACCTCTTCCTGACAAACTCATGACTTTTTGTACATAATATATTTTTCTCAAGAGGCGTTTGCTATACTTTGTTTTTCCAAGAAGAGAGAGTTAGTCTTTTTATTAATTACTCTCTAACTAGAACCAAAAAAGTCAAAGGGATCTAATTACTAAAAAGCGGAAATTAGAAATGGGTTAATTTTTCTTTTACCTGGCTTAAAAATGACAAACAGTTCAAAACATATGCCCACACAATAATCATTTCTACTCGTATTTGGAATGCATTATTAAAATCAATTTGTATCACATAGCTAATGGCTGAAGGAGTTGGCCCAAATCCATTCTAAACGATAGTGGGAAATCAGCCTGGGAGTCAATTTGCAGAATATTCCCTCTCATTCAAGTGAATGTTTTTGTACAAAGGTTGAAAGCTGCAAAATGTTCTTGGTGAATGTTTCTAAGTAATCAAAAGGTCAAAATAAATTTGGAACCTCTTCTTCATGGACCCATACAAGTCAATCTGGAAATAAGTAAAAGGGACTATTTTTACTAGCTGATGATCATATATACATTCAAAATAATTTGTTACAATAAAATATTCTTAAACTGTATCCTAAGTGGCACTTTTTCTCGGTATTTTGAAAAAAAAATTATGAAGAGGCTGGTCCACTCCTGTGTCCAACCTACCCTGAAGCGTCTTCCAGTGCTGGCCATTCCTATCTACCATACCTTGATCTTAAGATATTGTTGGCTTCAAAAAAAAAAAAGATATTGTTGGCTTCATGGCTGGTCAGCCTCTGAATTCCAGGATTCACAATATTTTTTTGGTTCATGGTAATCCCTGCTATGTTTGCCTTAGCAGGAACATCGAATGGATAAGGCCACCCTTCTCATACTGAATCCTTCTTTATTTTTGGCCAAAGTACTAGACTGGGAAAATACTTTACTGAACAATTAGAAGAAAGCACAGGAAATGACAACACTGAAAACTTGCTTTTATATTTAAAAACTCTATTTGCTTCTCTCTCTCTCTCTCTCACACACACACACACACACACACACACACACACATTCACACTCAAACTCAAACCCAGGTAGCTTCTATGTTGCCTATATTCTGGACTTCCAGGGCCTTCTAGGGTTTGGGGTTTCCTTTAGACCCACCCACTACTTTAAAAATAACCATTTTATTAAGCCTGCATCAATTTTAAGGCAGGAACCTGACTGAGTAGCCTCTTCATTAGCAGAGCCTTGTTCCTGATCTTGTTTTCCTTTTGGAGCCTTACCTTCTTTCACTATCTCATAAGAAAGCTTTTTTTTTTTTTTTTTCCTCAACTTTCTTTAGGTAAATACAACCCACTGTTCTCAAGGGTGGTGTACCAAAAGAACCCGGCCCCGTCCCATGCCAGGGTAATATGTAGGACATGGCATTTCTCAGCATATGTTTTTGAATCACTGATTTATTTAATCCAGAGTATGGCCCTTTGTATTTGGTAACTTCTAGACTCTCATGGGTAGTTTTTTGAACAGCCACACACATTTCCCAAGGGCAAACAATGATTCTCCCAGATAATAAGATAAAAATCCCTATAACAGATCAACAATTTCCTAAAGGCAAGATATTGACAAGGCTACTTGTCTTTCATAGATATGGCTCTTCTTTTTCCCAGAATGCTGTTAATTTTCCTTTTCTGATCTTCCAGTTTTCAGACTAGGCACAAGAGTCCGCCACACATAAAAATGGGGATCATAATGCTTTCCTAAATTACATAATGCCCACCCTTAATTAAATTGTTTTCTTTTCTTTGAGCAAAAGTAGATTAGAATAACTGGACATTCACGTATAAAAAATGAATCTGTTCTATTAGAACAACTGAATATCCATATATAAAAGTATGTAAAAAATGACATTACAATCTTCACAAAATTACTCATAAACACAAAATGCAAAAGTATACAACTTCTTCTTAATAGGAGAAAATCTATATGAACTTGGGTATGAGGATGACTTTTTAGATATAATACCAAAACACTATCCATGAAAGAAATCATTGATAAGCTGGACTTCACTAAAATTAAAAATGCCTGTTCTGCAACAGACATGGACAAGAGAATAAGAAGAGAAGCCACAGACTGATAGAAAATATTTGCAAAAGACATATCTGATAAAAGACCATTGTCCAAAATACACAAAGAATTCCTAAACTTCAACAGTAAGAAAACAAACAACCTGATTAAAAATGAGCAAAAGGACCTGGGCAGACACTCCACCAAAGAAGACAAACAGATGGCAAGTAAACATATGAGAAAATGCTCGGGGTGCCTGAGCAGCTCAGCTGGTTGAGCTTCTGATTCTTGATTTCAGCTCAGGTCATGAGATCGAGCCCCTAATGAGGCTCCATGCTCAGTGGGGAGACTGCTGGAGATTATCTCCCTCTGCCTCTGCACTTCCCCCCACTCACATGTGTATTTTCTAAATAAATAAATAATAAATAAATAAATAAATGTTCAACGTCATAGGTCATTAAGGAATTGCAAATTAAAGAAACAATGAGCCACACCACACACCTTTTAGACTGCCCCAAAGCCAAAACATTGATAACCCCAAATGCTGAGGAGAATGTGGAACTACAGAGACACACTAATTGCTGGTGGGAAGACAAGATGATACAGTCACTTCAGAAGACAGTTTGGCAGTTTCTTACAAAACAACATAGTCTTACTATGCAATCCAGCAATTGTGCTCTTTGGTTTTTGCCCAAATGAATTGAAAACTTCTATTGGCATGAAAACCTACACAGAGATGTTTGTTGCAGCTTTATAATTGTCGAAACTTGGAAGCAACCAAGATGTCTTTCAGTAGGTAAATGGATAAAGAAACTGTGGTGGTACACTCAAACAATGGAATATTATTCAGTGCTAAAAAGAAATGAGCTATCAAGCCAGGGAAAGATATGGAAAAAACTTAAGCGTATATTTTGTATATTTAAATGAAAGAAGCCAATCTGAAAAGGTTACATACTGTATGATTCCAACTATCTGGCATCCTAGAAAAGGCAAAACTATGAAAATAGTAGAAAGATTAGGGATTGCCAGGGCTTAGAGGGGAGGGAGGGATAAATAGGTGGAGTACAGAATCTTTTGAGGACAGTGAAACTATTTTTACAACACTATAATTTTGAATACCGATCATTATACAGTTGTCAAAACCAATAGAATAAGCAACACGAGAGTGAACCCTAATGTAAATTATGGATTTGGGGTGATAATGATGTATCAGTGTGGAGTCACTGTAACACATTTACCACTCTGGTGCAGGATAGTGATATTAGGGGACATTATGCACCTGAAGGGGGAAGGCTAGAGGGAAAAAAATATATATATTATTATATATATATATAATATATATATTACCTTTTGCTATGAACCTAAAATTGCCCTAAAAAATCAAGTCTATGTAAACAACAAAAACAGTAAGTTTGTAGTCAGCATTTTCAGTTCTATTTGCACTTTTATCCACACCAGAACATAATACATACACGTAGGCATCATAGAGAATTTATCTTTTGTTTTGCACAGAGAACCACCCCCTTACCACATCACTCCCTCATTTAAGGGTTGAGCATGGTGGACTTGTTATTTCTATTAACTAAACC
The DNA here is from genome assembly GCF_011100685.1 of Canis lupus familiaris. Classification (NCBI taxonomy): domain Eukaryota; kingdom Metazoa; phylum Chordata; class Mammalia; order Carnivora; family Canidae; genus Canis; species Canis lupus. Next base: position 49,293,529 of record NC_049240.1, read on the forward strand.
CATAAACATGTAGAGTAATGTAGCGTAATTCCCACTTCATCCAGTAATTCATTGAAGTCTATAGGAAGTTGAAGAATACTTTTACCATTGTTTTACTGTTAAAGAAGCTAGGGCAACAAGATTTTTTTTTTTTTTAAGCCTGTAAAGACTAAAATGGAAAATTAGAGCTGGAAAGAGAATGAGTCCTTAGAATTCTCCATCTCTCAAAATATGTGGGGAAAAGAAGTTTCACAGAACCAAGTCATCCTCCTTTTAATTTTATTGAATGACGTGGACGCTATCCACATTCCAGTGATATCATCTTTCAACCTATTAGCTTGAGTAATTGGATCAATGTTTGTCTCTTCAGATATTTCCACTATGACTTTCTTCGCTGCAAGTTTTTTACAATTTATAAAATAGTTCTCTGTCCCTATTTTCATTCTGTCTTCTACCTGGTAGAGTAGAAATAACCATTGATGCTGTCTTATCGCCTGGACTTGATCTGTTGATTGTACCTGAGTAGTGACTCTCAAATATTTTCTTTCGTGTACCCCTTTGCTAACCACTTTTCCTGACCCAGTCATTTTGTCCACCCTGTTATCAAATTTATCTCTGGAATTATAAATCTGTGTGTGTGTGTGTGTGTGTGTGTGTGTGATTTCCATGTTGGAAACAGACAAAGAAAAAACTAGTAACCTATTTCCCACAAGAAAAAAAATCGAATGCCTCAGCATGATGTTCCAGAACCTTCGAAATTTAGTTTTCACCCATCTTTCCAATCATATTGGCCACTACTACTCCATTCCAAATCCACAGACTTTATTTTCCAGGCCACGGGCTTCAGATATCATGTGTTTCATTCCTCCATGTCTTAAATATGCTCCCCCTTCCTGCTAAAACATCCTTCTCCTTCCTCCTGGTCGAGGCACATTCATGATGTAAAACCTGGCTACTATCATTTCATCTGTGAAATCTTATCAACTTTGACATCCCTGGAGAGAGCTAGGAGCTCCAGCCTCCCTAGGTCTTTATACATACCTATCAAATTTAAATCAGTCTATTTCACCAGACTGAAATTTTCTGGAGGGATGATTCATTTATGCAAAGCAGATAGCAGACACATGATAAATACTTTCTGGAAGAATGAAGAGACAGACGAATGGTTCTCCGTCTTCCACACTGAGGCTTAGAGGAGGTAAGTGACTAGATAACAGAGTAGAAAATGAATCAGAAAGATGGCAGGGGGTAGCGGGATTTCACTAATTTTCCTACAGACATCACCTGGGAAAGTTTTCCAAATCATAGATGCCCCACTTCAGGCCAGACCCGCTGTGGCAGAGTGTCTGAGTCCCACACCAGGATGTACATGTGTCTAAGGCTGCACAGGTGAACAGCCTCGGCAGGGAGACCTGAGAGCAACTCTTTACTGTGCCACTTCGTGCCCACCTCCCCTCACACCCATGCCCAGGCAAAGGCAGAGTTACTGGCACCACAGACACTGGAAGATTCGTGCCAATATTCCTAGAATTCCAGACTCTCCTTCAGGAAAAGAAAGGTGAGAGGAGTAGGGCTTGGGGTACAGAGAAGAGGAGGAACAAGTGCTGTGGGAAAGAGGGGCAACTTTGAGCCCAGGCTTGCCAAGGGAGTCAGTGTGTGGCCATTCACCCTTGACTGGGAAGTCAGGGGGATTGTGAGATGAGCACTTGCAGGGTTGCTGATATAATATATAGACTCATCAAGACATAAACATTTTCCCAGAAATTACAGAAAAGAATGGCTGGCATTTATTCAAGCTGAGGTAACTTCTGGTTCTCCCCCAATTCGTCACCTTCTTGAGAGGGCACACAATGTGAACGGACCAGAGATATAAAATCATCTAAAACTCATCTTCTGGGGCCTCTGAGTGGCTCAGTTGGTTAAGCATCTGCCTTTGGCTCAGGTCATGATCCCAGGGTCCTAGGATCAGCCCTGTATTGGATTCCCTGCTCAGTGGGGAGTCTGCTTCTCCCTCTCCCTCCCCCTACTCATGCTCTCTCACTCTTTATCTCTCAAATAAATAAATAAAATCTTTAAAAAAATAAAACTCATCTTCATTGTTTAACTTTTGCCACACATCCTTGGAAATGATATTCTGTGCCTTCAGAATAGTGTGAGGATCATATTAAAAGGGGAGAGGGAACTGATCTGTAGGTAGAGATTGTATCTCCAAATCCACATTTGATTTTCATTGTGTTTTTTTACTTCAGGGTGTGCGTGTGTGTGTGGTCTCTCTCGTTCATTTATGTGGGATTCTTTGTTTTTTAAGATTTTATTTATTTATTTGAGAGTTGGGGGAGAGAGAGTGAGAGAGCACACATGCTTGCACAAGCAGGGTGTGGTGGTAAGAGGGACAAGCAGACCCCTAGGCCCATGTGTCGGGAGATCATGACCGGAGCCAAAATCAATAGTCCAACAGAGCCACCCAGGTACCCCTGTTCTTTGGTGGGTTTTGCAACCAAAGACTTAATGATAAAGCATTCAATGATTTGTGAATCAACCTCAATCCCAAATAGCTGTTTCTTGATCCTTCTTCTGCCATTACTGATTATATACCAATTCCCTAGTTATCTTAAGCCACATACAATTTTTATTTTCTTTTTCTTAGTTTCTTCCTATGTACTGTTCCCTTTGCCCTGCCCTATAAAGTGCCACTTTCTGTGTGGTGCTACCTGCACGCCATTTATGTGGAGGGATGGTGCTTTGTCCCCTACTGGTCTGCAGAAACAATCAGTTCTGTGATTCTCCTATATTGTTCCGGTCCCCACTTTTCTTCACCCTAGAGGCAATTGCTGGTGGTGAGCTAAGACCCCAAAATAGATTCAATAGCAGTGCTGCATGATCTTTTCATTATCTCAGGGTTGTCTTTTCAGATGCTCTGTTTCATTTCTATGTTGTTGAGAAGTTTGAAAGCTCCTAAGTCTAATGAGCATTAAAATCCTCAGGAGTAACTCTTCTCTTCCCATCAGCTATTTCTCGTGTGTGTGTGTGTGTGTGTGTGTGTGTGTGTGTGTTTTCAGAGTTCACTTCCCCTTTAATCTAGGGGCCTCATTAGTTGCTTTTATACTGGAATAAAGAGTTGGATTTTATAGAATGGAATTTCACACTCTGAAAACACTGACATTTCCTCTGTCATCATGACTGCATATGGCGGTTGCTGTTACTGACATTTGTCCAAAGATTTAGTATCAAAGATAAACTTATTTTTCTTAGGTGCACCAAGCTGGTCTTTTTTTTGTTCCATACATATTCATGTCAAATATTCAAGAGTCAAGAAGAATCTTGGCTAATCATATTAGTGCTTGCGGGAATAATTAGTAAAAGACAATACACGTGTGTTTGCATGTATGTGATATACAGAGCGAAAGAGAGAGACAGAGACAGAGAGACAGAGAGACAGAGAGGGAGGAAGAATGAAGGTCTAGGTTAGGGCAACTCTCAAAGTCTATTTCATTTATCCACTGAAGAAACAGTGCATTAGAATTTCAGCAATATATACAGAGCCTAATGTGAGACCTTTGGGAAGGATGCTTTAGAGGCACTAAAAGATTATCTCTGACATTGAAAATGCCTGGTCTGTTGTCCTTGCCTTTTAGACCCTCTGTCTTCAAAGGCGTCGCCTCTAGAAGGACTGACTGTAGTGATATGCTTATAGCTCCATTTGCAGACTTTCTTATAGGTTCATAAATGGAGACTAGAAGGAGGAGGGAAAGGAATAAAATTTAATAACTGAATAAAAATGTAAATAAAGATTTGCCTAAAATTACTTGTCCAAGAAATAATTCTCCCTCCCCCTTAAGCTAATACTTTGATAAGCTCAGTACAGTGATCCTGATTTGGAGCGTGACCTTTGAAAATGCTCTCCAGCTTGATTAAAGATGTATTAAATTTGTTTAAATAAACCTCGTTGTAATGGCACATCATTTGTAAGAAGCTATTAGGGGGCTGGAAACTGTGCTGCTGTATTTGCATGAAAATGTGCCCTGCTCGAATTGAGGATCTCTCCTGAATTAACTGCAAAGGGAAAGTGACACTTTCATAATTTTTTCTGACAAAAAAAAAAAAAAGAAGAAGAAGAAGAAGAAGAAAGAAAGAAAGGAGAAAAGGAAGTAAGGAAAGGAGGAAAGGAAGAATGACTTGATGCAAAGCTCTGCAAATGAAGGGAGAACTGGGTGGGAACAACAGAGCCAAGCTCAGTCTGATGGGCACCCTTGATGTTCTCAGGGTGTTCGGTTAAAGGCGATCAATAATATTTATCTGCCAATTACTTTGCTTCCAGAATGGCTTCATCTTTGAGTCTGTGTGTGTGAGCACACGGATTGCTTGAGAGTAACCAGATCCATAAGGATGTTCAAAAGAAAGCTTGTATTGTCCTATGTCTTGAAGTTCCACGACTGGAGCCCCCTCCCTGGCTTCAATTTTGGTGCGGTCTCTGCAAAGGTAATGCTCCCTGGGTTTGTGGAGAAGCTTAAGCACCCGAATGCCCCCACCCACCACTCCCAAATGAAGTATATAGTTGCCAGATGTACCGTAATTCCTGCCAATGGCTCCTAAATGAGCTGCCACTCATAAAAGAAGGGAAAAAAAAAAAAAAAAGGTCTCTCCTTTAAATCAAATATTAAATTAAAACCTTTCCCACTGTCTTGTAGGAGTCCTGGTTCCAGGCCATCTGCCAATTTGCAGGAGCTCCAGCCTCTTCTGAGTTACCGTTTTCTGATCAAATCAGGTACAAGGATGCCCAGTTTTAACCTAGTTTCTTCCTCCTCAGGCCTTGTATTTCACTGGTGAAAATGTGCAGTTTTATCTGTTTACTGAAAACTGCCACCATCTCTCCAGCCTGTGGAGTCTTTCTAGGGGGGGTACAGGTGACCAGTTCTCTGTGCCACCCCAAGAGGCGGGGGTGCTGAGGGTCCGACCTGCAGCTCCTTGCTGCTCTCAGCCACTCTGCTCCAGCATTGTGCTGAGAGTTTTCACTATTCTCTTTGGAATCTTAAAATAGCCACATGATTAGATAATATTCCCATAATTATAAGTTGACAAACCGAGACTCAGTAACTGGCCTGAAATCACATAATTAGCAAGCAGTGAAGCTATGTTTTCAGCTTAAGTGTGTCTGACTCTAATGCCCATGCCATTTTATTATACTAACTTTGACTGGAATTTACCATCTGGAGATAAATTAAAGGACCCAGCTATGAGACATGACTGGGAATATTGATTAACAGTCCCAGGTTCTGAGACACATAGGAGTGTGTCCCCAACAAAATAAACCAGCCACGTAGTAGCAGAACAATTCTTTCCGGGCCAGCAATGCTTAGGGACGAAGAATTATTTGTTGCAAATCATTTAGAACCTTCTCTCTCTCTTTTTTTCTCTCTCCTCCTCTTTCTCCCTTCCTTCTCTCTCTCTCTCTCTCTCTCTCTCTCTCTAAGTCTTTTAAGCCTCGACATTTTCTGGCAAATAGTTTTAGCACATTTTCAACACTGAACCTTAATTTTGTTTTATTTTTCTAAAAGACCCTCATGCAATTTGAGATTAAATGTGATCAAAATGGGTTATCGTTTTGAACATGACCTGTGGCTTCTAAGTAAAAGTGCTTTTTTTCTGCTGTCCAAATTTGCATGAAGGCAATTCTAAAAAAAGTTTAGAACAATGGAAACATGCACAGAGTCAGTACATAGTCTTCTTAAGTAAGTATTTTGAAGAGGATGATGCAAAAATAGAAGGAAGGGAAGGTAATTCAGGAAGTGTTTACCAGAAGACCAGAAAATGCAGAAAATGCACAATTATTCTTTGATTGATTTGAGAGGAAGTCAAAGCATGTTTGAGGCTATTTCTTTTTAATTGTTTTCCTACCAATGTCCATATGAAGTTTTAAAATGAGAATGTTTGAATTAAAAATTCTTTAGAATATTGTGAATCCAACCCTTCTCATTCAAATAAATAAAAAAAATAGATAAATAATTAAGCAACTTTAAATTATGGAAAGGAGATTGATGATGGCAAGATGGTTAATGAATGGCAAGGTTAGCTAGAGTTTCCCAACCTATAGCTTCTCCTTGTTTTCTCTCTACTACATGACTCAGTCTCACCCAATATCAGATCTTAGATTTGATGTCTCCCAACCTCAGAATCTTCAGAGAAAAGTGGCACATTGACCTTGTAAATTCTTTTGTGCTCTTTTGCTTTCCACCCAAAATCTACTTCTAAATTTTCCCTTCCAATTTGTTACAGAAAAAAACACCCAATAGAGAATACACAGAAAAACTGGGAAGCACTGAATCTATTATTTCTCGATAGGATCCTAGTTAAGATTCTGTTACGGTTGATTCAAATGAGCTAGTTGTTCCTGTCCACAGTTTTCACCAACTTGAAGCTCTAAACCTGCATCTCCTACACCATTTTAAAAAATATATATATATTCCATGCGTAGCATTTTACGGTAAGATAGTGAATGAAGGCACTCCCTCCTTACTTGTCTAAGTGGGCTACAAATCCCATCTGTGCTCCCTGGAGGTGGGTGGAGGCCCACGCAGGGGCTCCTGCTCTTGGCCTGGGATCTATGTATGTGTTTGTTTATTTGTCTTACTATAGACAAAGCAGAAGGGATCTCTCTCTCTCTCTCTCTCTCTCTGAAACTTTTGCACAGGGGCCCAGAATTTAAACGAATACTCCTGCCTTCTAGTGCTTTTTTCCTCCTCATTTCCTTTTAGTTTTTAATTTACCATTCCCAGCTGAGATCCTTGAGCAGATAGAAGCAACCCAGCTCCAGGCTAATTGGTTCATCATGCACTTTATGATAATTTTCATTCTGGATTTTGATTAGGTCAGTATGGGGACTGCTTTGGTCAAAGCTTGTAATGATCTGCCTATTAACTCTGAAATAGGGTCTTTGACTGTACTCATCTTATTAGATATCTCAGCTGCCTTTAACTCTGGTAACCATGAAATATTACTGAACTATCTTAATGTCTTATGCTGGACTCTGATATTTTCCATATTAGTTTTAGCCCTATTCAGTTCAATATCTTACTTTTATTGGAAGTTCTGAATGTTGCTGATGGGCAGATGACATACTGTTACCCCTTAAGACTGTTTTGTAGGATCAGCTTTTCACATGTATCTAGTGTGGTGAAGTGTGTCATTGCTCCTCTGAGTCAGCCAGACGTGGTGGCATTTGCCGCTCCACCACTTACTAACTTCTCTAACTAGTGACTAACTCACTTACTCTCTTTTTGCCTCTGTTTCTCCACTATGGTCCCAAAAACTGTTACTACGATACATCTATAAGGCATGCCACCGCGTTCAGCACGCAAGAAAGGTTCAATTAATGGTGCTATTGTTGCTTTAGGACTATCAAAGCAGATTTAAAACTTGAAATGTAGATTTAGACAGAATGTAACATAAGGGATATTCCGGACTAAACTAGAACAATTTGGCTTCAGTTTTCTTGATTTTTAGAGAGCGATATTTAGGGAAGTGGAAGTATTTACAGTTGATTCTATTCTCACTTTCACTTTATGTGTCTGACATTCTATTAGGTTTTTGGTTAATTCTATCCCGGCCTTGATTGGTATTGATTTCTATAAAACATCACAGAGGGGTGATACTTTGTTCATATTTTGTTGACTCCGATTCCTTTACAATTTGTTTGTTAGCAATTTTGAGTTCATTTTGGATTATAAATTTTGTAATCCATTGTCCAACCACTGCTTCCACTTCAAGTTCTTATTTTTCTTCTCTTTAATATTCAATTAGTTTAGCCATTTGGAAACTTGTTTATAAGCCTTGTGGTAACTCAATCAGTTACTTCTGATTTTGTTCCCCCTTTATAGCCTATGATTTAAATTTTAAACATCAATAAATTTTATTCTTGAAAGGCTAAGAACTGCTAACAGAAGTACTTTTACCCAACCAATGTGAAAATTTGAAATGCAGTTTTCTAAAACTGGCTGTTCTCAGGGAGAAAAAAAAAATCTACTATCCTAAATTACCTGATAATCAGTAAGTTTAGAATAAACGCCATTGTTTTCCACACACACACACACACACACATATATATATATATATATATATATATATAGTTTTATATATATATATTTTTTACCTCAACTCACCTTTCTAAAAAAAATTAAAAAAAACTCACCTTTCTATAGTTCTCTATTACGTTGTATCTTTAATAAGTTAGCCTTTAATTATATGTGTGTATGTATATATATATATGTATATATATTTCTGATGCTTCTGCATTGACTCTTCACCTACAAAAAAGGGATAAAGATTTTCATATTATTGACACAAGTAAAGATTCCATTGTTTTTAACATGTATTTATTATTTTTCAATGAAGAATAAATTAAATCTTCAGTCACATTTATTGAGATTTATCAACTATTTAATAAGCCACAGTTTTATAGTTGTTGGGTCATATTTATACAGAATTTAAGTGGAAAATAATCTGAAAGGGGTTGTCAATCTGCAACAGATTCTGAACCACAAGTTGTGAAATTGGATGTTCTTCTTTTCTTCCCAAAGCCATTTACTTGAGAAAATTTGCCCTTGACTAATTTCAGTAATTCAGAAGAACCTCAGTTCACAAATTAGATATCTTTTCTTTCCCCATACAGATAATTATACTTTTACTTTTCTGATTTGTGCAGAGTTACATTTCAGACTCTTTTTAAGGGGATTTTTCTAAGAATATATTTTTGATATATTATTTAGAAATCACTCACTTACAAGAGAATTTTAATTTTCTGACTGTAAAAGACAAGAAGCATATGTGAAATAGTGTGGAGGTGCTGCTGTCTGGTGGCTCAACCCTTGGTAGCTTGCTCAACACTTTGGTGGCTGCAGTTTGAGGAAGGCATTATGGAGCTATCCTAGAATCAGCACCTCACATTGGGGTAAGTTCTTACGGGTGGGATCAACATATTCAGGAATGTTTTACTTTGTGTAGTAGGCTTAGAAATGAGGCACTTTATTGGGCTGCTTAACTAACTTTGTCTAACTAATATATATATCAGACTCCAGATTTATTCATATACTACGTGGACTGGTTCCCTTTCTGGGGGTAGAGCACTCCTGTTTACTTCCAGGAACAGCTCTTTTATCAGAATAATCCAGTTATTCTTGAGCATGGAAAAAGGAGCATCAGGAGGGCAGGAGTCTGATCACCTCCCTGGGAAGATGTGTCGCAGATACAAGAACATTCTTTTTTGTGTGGGACTGAATAAAAATGACCCAGCCAAAACTTAGTTCTTGTATTTTTATCTCTCTTTACATGTTCTTTAAATTAAAAATTAGATCTTGCTGACCACATCAATTTTTCCAAGATTAATAAGCCTAATCTATCATTTTTTTTTCCTTAAGATTTATTTATCCATTCGAGAGAGAAAAGAGAGACTGTGGAGGGGGAGGGACAGAGGGAATCTTTCAAGCAGACTTCATGCTCAGTGCAGAGCCTAACAAGGGGCTTGATCCCACAACACACAAGACTGTGTGTTGAAACCATGAGTCAGATGTTCAACCGCTAAACTACCCCGACACCCCTTCTTTATTAATTTAGGATCACCCCATTACTGTAACCTAGCACTAATTGTAAAAATCTCAATTTCAGACATTCAAAAAGATTTTAAAGTTATTCTTAGAATTAATAAAATATGGCTAGTAGTGTTGGTTAGCGTCTTCCCCCATTTGGGCTGCTATAGCAGGGTACCATCATCTCAGTGGCTAATAAACAACATATACTTCTTTCTCACACTTCTGGAGGCTAAGAAGCACAAGATCAGGCTACAATAGATTCAATGTTTGATGACAGTCCATTTTGTGGTCCACAGACAGCTTCTGACTATGTCTGCACATGGTGGAAAGGAAGAAGGAGAAGCTTTCTGGGGTCTTTTTAATAAAGACACTAAGGGCTTATATCCCATTCAGAGGGCTTCACTCTCCTGACCTAATCACATCCCAAAGGCTCCACCTCTAAATGCCATCACAGTAGAGATTAGGTTTTAAGATATAATTTTGGGGAAATATAAATATTAGTCTATAGCAATTAGATAACAATAACTTTTTCATTGCAGATCCTTGCATAGACATGGATGCTTGCTTTATTACTTTTAATGTGGGAGAACAACTTGCCATTTAGATGTCTTTGATAAATATCTAAACTCAATCATTATATATTGACTTAAACAGGTTTCTCTACTTGCCTGTAATGAGGTCTGCAATGTTCTTTCATTATTGCCTTTCATATTTTTCTTGGTAGAAGCAATATAAAATATAATTTAAACCATTCTTCCTATTTCAACATTGTGTCAGTGATGTAGTTCTCTGATAATCCATATCAGAGAACTAGAGGAATAGTCATATAGGATCCAGAGTTTGATTTTTGGTTTTACCATGAACTATGTTAATTTTTTTGCTTTCTGGGATGCCTGGTGGCTCAGTGGTTGAACGCCTGCCTTTGGCCCAGGGCGTGATCCTTGAGTCCCAGGATCGAGTCCCACATGGAGCCTGCTTCTCCCTCTGCCTATGTCTCTGCCTCTGTGTGTGTGTGTGTCTTATGAATAAATAAATAAAATCTTCAAAAAAATTACTTGCTTTCTTTTTCAGTACAGATCACAGTAGTACCAGTACATGTTGTTGCATAAGTAGAGTCATATATGGTGGCTGGTACAATACCTGACACATAGCGGGTGATCTGTAACTGGTGTATATCTTTTCCAGATCCACTCAACCCCCACCTCACCTTCTCTTCTGCATTCTCCTTTGCAAATGTGATTTGAAGACAACACAAGGCAGGGTAAATAGATCTGTATTAAAGATTGCTATTACAATCTGGGGCATAAGAGTTTCCATCCTAGTTCTGATTTTTATTGACTCATGGACCTAATTGAAATCTCCCCCTCTTTCTCCTCTGTAACAAATGTTTGTTGTCTCCCATTTGTCAGTGTGGCTTGTGTTCCTCTCTCCGTGTTCCTCTTTTTCCTCCTGCCCATTAGCCCTTCTGTTGTCTAAACAAACAATTAAATGACAAAATGTCATATCAATCAACCCCATTTCTCTATTTTCATTCACAGTTAAGCTCAATACCAGCAGTTTCTTGCATTCCTTCCAGTTCTTCCATGTCCTTTCATTCCTCAGTCAACCATAGTATGACTTCCATATATATCTCTCCACTACAGGTGGCATCATCAAAGACATTGACAAAGGATTCCTTTCTTTATCTTCCTGGACTTTTTAATTGCATCACTCACTGCTGTTATGAAAACACTCTCTCGTGGTGTTAACAGTTCTTTCTCTCCTAAAATAGTTTTATGACTCCTTTTGTTCTTTGTTTAATTTTAATGGCTCCTAATATTCCATCTGCAGGTCTTTCCTTTCTACCCTTTACACTGTCTTTAGGCAATCTATTCCCAGAGTTGCCTTGTATACCTTCAATGTAAACCTATCAACTGATCTCAGGAATATGCACATCTCCCATCTCCCATCCCCTCCTGCTAGTCTTAGGGATACTTCATGGTCCAGGTTTTGAAAGCTGACCTCATCACTTTCCCTTCAAACTCACCACTCCTTTATTTCCTGAGACTTTACTATTACTGAAAACAGCAATCTGAATATTTTGGAGTACTTTCCCCATAATCTTAAAAACCATCCACATTGATTATAGTACATGAGATCTACTGAATAGTTCTTGAATCTGTCCCCTCACCTCCCTCTTGTCAGCTTTGCTCTTTCTCTCATAATTGCTCATCAGTCTGTAACCAATGCAATCAGTGGGCCATAATTGCTTACCTCCCCTGTAGTCCTGTTCCCTTTTCCCAACAGCCGTCGTTTGTTTTTATTTAAGGATTTACCACTTCTACCATGGTCAACACTGCCAGTCTAGTGTTCCAACTGGGTTTTGGGGGTGAAGCAGGAAATTTGGTTCTCAGCCAATGGACACACTCTACCAGGCAAATCTAATAAGAGAAATGTCTGAACTCTTATAGAAACAACCGGAAAAGAGTTTTCCTTTTCCTACTGGATTTAGGTCTAAGAGAATGAGGATTGAAATATAGCAGCCACTATGCCCCTGAGACACTAAGAATAAGACCAACATAGAGAAGGAAAGACTAAAAGAAGAAATTATTTCTTGATAAATTAAATTTGTCAGTTAAAAGGACCAATACACCTACTTTTTTAATAGGGAATTTTGGATTATCTATTATGAATTATTATTAGTAGTAGCAGCACTAGTACCTAAAATATACTTAATTGAAATATTTCTTAATGACTTCTGCTCTTGTCAGCCCACATCTACAATGACAAAGCCTAAGGCAACAATGTGTATGAAGGCCCATAAACAGTATGTCTAAATATTTAAAAGATTTAAGTCAAGTTAAAAAGCTATTAGGTCATCTTTGTTGAATATGCATTCATCAGGACAAAACTGAAGACAGTGTAAAGTTCTATTGTTTTTTAATGACTGAAAATAAATAAAATATCAAAGATAGAATTTAATTATTGAGTGTCTGTTTTGTGATATACTGGTAAAGTTTATATGGTTAGTGAAAGAAAAAAAATATGAATTAATAAAGTCTCCATTCAATGTAATTTACTTTTTCTTAATTTCAGTAAATTAGTTATTATCATCATAATTTTTACATAATTTTAATTCTAATGGTAATGTTGATGTAAAAGATTAAGGATAAAATGCCATCACATTCACCATGCACTAAATTTGTCTGTCATATAAATTTCTTAAAAAGGAAATGCAGGGGCACCTAGGTGGCTCAGTCAGTTAAGCGTCTGCCTTGGGCTCAGTTTCCGCTTGATAGTTTTCTTCTTCTAGAAAGGAGAATGTTCTCTTTTCCTATAAGTGGAAAGTCAAGACTTGTACGTGAAATCTAAATTCAGGACTTGTATTCCTAACCACCGTGTTCCACTCTCTAACATGGCCCAGTTGTCCATTCTGCTATTATGCATGTACTGCTTCACTTTCCAAGAACATGTAGTAATTCTGATCAGCTAAGGAGAAATGTTTAAACATAATTATATGGCAACACCTATTGAACTCTATCTTAAATGCTTACTGAAGTGAATTATTTTGTCTCTTTCCATGATATAGCATATTTATCCTTAAGTAGATTGCTCACCTCTTCAAGGGCAGAAATTATGCCTTATACATCTTGATGTATCTTTTATTGCTAAAAACAATGCCTGTGGCATGTAATAGCTATAATCCTAATAAATCCATTTTTATTTGAAATTCTACCTATATTTAAGAGATGCTTTGTGTATAATGACTCATAGTGTTATTTGCTTTCCCTCTCCAGTCAATTTGGTGAAATTTCCAACTAGAACACCATGTCTCTGTAATTTATCATAGGGCCATTCCTCTTCTCCACTGGGGACACCTTCTCCTTGTTCTACATCTGTGTGTGCTTGGGGTGGACACCTGGTGGAAGGTCTGTTCACACGCATGCAGATGGGTGCTGGGAGCAAACCGCCCCCTCGTGAAAACTGGCTTGCTACTGAGAGAAATACCTTATGTCCTCTAATCCAAAGCCATCCTGCATGTTTTCCTTACCAGGATTTAAAGAACATACTCTGTTCCCATCCAAATGTGAAAAGTTTAATTTCAAAATAAAATGTGTCACAATAGCAAAGAAACAAAAGGGGAAAGATTCCTTATGTCATCACCAGTTGACATGTCTTACTTTTACAGGTTCTGTATGTAATACAAACTCTTAAAAAATACTCTGAATAAAAAGATTAACACAATTTTTATTCTTGTGAATCTGAAGCATTTAAGAAGAATGTCAAAGAAATATTTCCCTCACACTGTCCAGTCTAGACATGATAGTTTAAGAATGTATCTTTCGCTCTCACACATGTGCAAATTCTCTTTCCTTCTGCCATGAAAATGTTCTTACTCTAAACCAACACTGAGGATACACAACCAGTCATTATGAACCTAAGGACTTTATGCACTTTTGTTGCAATTATCTTTATCTGCTAGAGGGCATCAATTAATTCATGAAAAAGCGGGCAAACAAACAAAACTGTGTGCCAGCTATGAACCAGGCATTTTGTCCAGTGGTTATACAAACAAGCATCAGATGAACTCCTTACCATCCAGCAGAATTGATAGTCCTTGTTAAAATGCAAATGTTATCTACATAAGTTAACACATCAAACCACTTAACCACAAATGGTTTGTCAAATTACTAGTCAGTCACCCAGAGGACACTGACCTGATGGAATAGAACTTGATGTAGGTAAATGTGTGTGAGAAATAACAGGGATCAAGCCATCTGCATGTAGGATGATGCCTACATGAAATTTTCAGACCATTTGGTAGATCATGTGGGTTTGTCAAAGAGGTTAGGTAAACAGAAAAGTAAGTTCAGAAATTTTAAAGACACAGTTGTTTCAATGTTCATGCAGATAACCAAACACTTAAAGGTTTACTATTTTCCTCCACTGAGGTAGATCTAATCAGGAAGACTTTTTTTTTTTTTTTTAAACAAAAAGCAAAATTTTCCCACCGCTTTCACAACATAAGCAAAGCAAAACAAAATGGAAAACAATACTTGTGTGGCCGATTAGGGTAGAGGGAAGGCTGCCTGTGGCTCAAGACATCTGCCCTAGGGATATCAACAGTCCCACACAGCTTCCCTAAGGGATGGGCCCAAACTTCCATATACCTTCATTCCAGTTGTGGGTTCTGAGTATCTTTAGGCACATTCATTAAGAAGCTTTTAATTTTTTATTTATTTATTTATGATAGTCACAGAGAGAGAGAGAGAGAGAGAGAGGCAGAGACAGAGGCAGAGGCAGAGGCAGAGGCAGAGGCAGAGGGAGAGGCAGAGGCAGAGGGAGAAGCAGGCTCCATGCACCGGGAGCCCGACGTGGGATTCGATCCCGGGTCTCCAGGATCACGCCCTGGGCCAAAGGCAGGAGCTGAACCGCTGCGCCACCCAGGGATCCCCATTAAGAAGCTTTTAATAGAAGTTGGAATATTCCTTATGGAGTAACTCAATATTATTCCATTATGATTATCTACAATTCTATTTCTTATCAGAAAAAAAAAATAATGGTGACAATGATTAGCACTTATGAGTTCAGCAAAGTCATCTACTTTGAAAATAAAGAGCTTGCCTCTTCCAGAATCTCTGAATTCACTTTATTTTGAAAAAAAATTTAGAATATGATTTATTTATTTTTAGTTTTGCTTTACATTCTAAGCAACAAGTATTCAAATGAATACATTGAATAATATTTAGAAAAAGAAAATCCTTTTTCCTGATTTTAGGATAAAAAAGAATCATCCATGTAAGTTTTATTTTATTAGATCACTTACGGACATTGTACATATCCTTTTACATATACAAATATATTTTTTCTCAGTTCAAGTTGAATAGAAACAAGAAAATATATATTATATAAATAACAAGACATCACTTCACAGCTTTATAATATAGGAAAGGGAAAATAGGTAACCTTTGAGAAGAAATAACATGCTATTTTCTATTCCAGAAATTGTTATTTTGATGGGAAAAAAATGCTGATCATTGGGAAGCAGAGGTGTTTAGATTTAGAAATCATATTATTTGAGGGCACCTGGGTGGCTCCATGGTTGAGTATCTGCCTTGGGTTAGGGGGTGATCCTGGTCTGGGGATCGAGTCCAACACCAGGCTCCCCGCATGGAGCCAGCCCGCTTCTCTCTCTGCCTATGTGTTTGCTTTTCTCTCTTTATCTCTCATGTATAAATAAATAAAATCTTTGAAACATTAATAACAATTAATATGCAGAAGTGAATGTGACTTTTCTTCTTTTTGCATTTTTCTTGACTTCCCATGTTTGAGCATAGGACTTTTACTACTACAGATTATTTTGATTAGAAGATGAGTGAATACTGTGTAGTAGAATAATAAGGTGATCAAGCCTCTCCAGCTTCCCCTAGCAGTGAGCTACTGTGTTCAGGGGACCTGGAATATGCCATCTTCCTGCTCCGTGTGATTAGCAGGCAGTAACAGATCCTTTAAATATAAATTCAGTGCATATTTAGGGACAAGGCACACTAACTGAGAATACTGCCAGTGGTCTATTCTAATGAGCTGCTAACTAAATTGGAAAATATCAGTGGATTGTCCATCCTTTACTTTGAAACCTTTAAATAACTTGGAGAAAGAGAAGTGGAAGTGGGACTCCAGAGAAAGTTGAGCAATATGACAGTGGTGAGTTTTACCTCCTGTCTCAGCAAAGCTTTTCCTGTCATTTCAGTTAGCATTTCTTCTCATACACTTGATGCTTGTTCTGGTGAGAACAGTGTTGTTATCCAAGTGTGCCTCCCCTCCATCATTTTTCATGCCTTTGTTCAGGAATTTAGTTTCCAGCTTTTTCCCTTGTTTTTAATTTTGTCTTAAATTTGTTCCCAAAAGTTATAGTATTGACTTTATTGATTTTATGATAGGATGCCTTGAGATAGTTATGAGGTTGTAATTATAAAGCTATTGTTTACAAACATAAGTGATCATTTTTAAGGATAATACAGGCTCCGTTTGCTGCATTTCAAATGCCTGTTATTTTTTTCAACTCTTGTTACCATAAAGAGCTGAGTCTACTTTAAATAATGAATGACTGTCACTTAATTCCTATGAATTATCCTGAATGTTGAAGTCTATCTTTATTTTAAAGGTTAAAATCATATGAATAAAATAGTTACATGCAAATTGTCTCTCATATTCTAAGGAGAGCTAAGGCTTTTGCTAAATTTTGCATCAATGTCATAAGTTGATGCATTATTCTTTTCTCAAATTGATAATAGCTGGAGAAAAAAAAATCTGAAAAGAGGTGATCTCCAACCAAAAACCTCAGGAATTTTCTGACATATGAGTTTGTTATTTGGTTATAAATTGAGATTAAGACAAGGAGGGATAAGAATGTCATTGACTTAATATTTTTTGAATATTTTAAAATACATAAGAAAGTCATTGACTCAATATTTTTTAGATCATATGCACATCATGAAAGTAAACCCTAGATGTAAGGGTGGCTAGGAGAAGAGTAATTGATAAATAGAGCAAACAGTAGTGCTTCTTAATGCAATAAGGAATATACCTCCCTTGAAGCAGAAGGAAATGGATCTTTCTCTCCACCAGCCTCCTCTCATCCATGTTAATTCTTGAAATGAGATTGTAGTCAGTTTGGTTCAGATGGGATGGTGTCTTAGTTGGCTCAGGCTATGATAAAATACCATAGACTAAGTGGTTTAAATAGTAGAAATTTATTTCTCACAGTTTTGAAAGCTGGGAAGTCCAATATCAAAGTTCCAGCAAGGTCGGTTTCATTTTGAGGTCTCTTATTCTGGTTTGGGGACAGCCACCATCTTCCTGTGTGCTAACTTGGCCTCTTCTTTGTGGGCACATGGGGAAGAGAGCAAGCTCTTTGGTGTCTTTCTGTATTAGGGCACTAATCCCCTCATATAGCCCTAATCTTAAGGCCCTAACTTTCAATGCCATGACCTTGGAGGTTAGAGCTTCAATATATGAATTTGATGGAGACATAAGCAGTCTATTATAGACAGTGAGATATTTTTAAAAAAATAAAAAAGTTTTAAATCTCAAATCTTATAGGAGCCAAGCAGGGCTGTGTCTTAAGATGATGCTTGTGATGTTTAGTAAATTCTTCTCTATGTAATGAAGAGAACACTGGCTTGAGCATCTGTGAAAATTGAGTTTAAATTCTGCTTGTGTAATTTCTTAATTGTGTGTGATTTTGAATTTTTAGTGTCTCTAAGACTAAACATTCATGCACAATAATTTTGACCTATTTGTTGTATTGCAAAGTATAACAGAAGCAATGTACATGAATATGCTTAAAAATAGTAAATACTCAATAAAATACTTCTAAAATACTTTTTAATGAACCTGATCCTATGTATTATTACACAAATAAATGTGCCACACAATTAAGAGACCATTAAAAAAATAACTGCAATTGACCACAGTTACATAGTCAATATACAAGGAAGGCCATATCCCATCTTATGATCTTTCCATCATTCCATCGAATTCTAAAGCCACTACATTAATATATGACCAAAAACTTGGCCCAGAAAAAGTCCATAAAGGTATTATTATACATTTAAGTCATATGTTAAGTAGTTTTACAACCAGCAAGAAGGAGCTTTTCCAAAGAAAATTGTTTGCAAATATGACCTGTCGGATTATGGCATGATTATCTCAAGGAAACCATTTTTCTTCAGTTTGGAAGTATTTTTGTTTTTGTTTTTTTGTTGGTTGCTCATTTTAAGTTCATGACTCTCAGATTCTTGGTATGTAGCTCTCCCTCTGGTGCAAATTTTCCTTACTATTCAATGGAGAGTTAGAAAAACATATTAAAATACCAGGATACAGAACATGGCCTCATTTTCAGCAAACCTATCATATGAGCAAACATGAATCTATGTGTTCATGTCTAGACTTTGGCTCGATATAAAGATAACTGCTCCAACTCATAATATGTTTCACCACGTTTATCTTGCCTCATTAAACTTAATTCCCAGAAGAAACCTGCATGAGCGGCTATTGATGAGTCATTTCCAGTCACTCCATTGACTAGAGTAACCAAGATAAGATTTTGGAAATGAGTACAACCTAGAAGGAAGGTGGGTTGTAAAAATAGCTTTGGTCAAGCTTGAGTCATTTTACTTGTATGTATGAACTTAACAAATACAACTTAAGAAATAGTGAACGCCTTCAACTTTAAATGAACTTTCAGTGTCCAAGTATACAGTGCCATTTTCTGTCTTCTATTTCTTTGTTTACTGTACTTTTCTTCCTTCCTTCCTTCCTTCCTTCCTTCCTTCCTTCCTTCCTTCCTTCCTTCCTTCCTTTTTTTTTTCTTTTTTAAAGAATGAAATATCCTTTGTTCTTCCTTGTGTCCCCAGGACCTGAAACTGAGAGTCACAAGTTGGTCAGTCATGTGCCCCGGGGCCTCTATGCCACTGGAACGGAGCCCACTGCACCGTACTCTTCTATATTGCTTTTACTAACTAGTTTCTTCAGTAGAACAAAGCTGAAGACTCTAGATAAACTGATACAATTGGGGATGACAGACCTGTGCATGTGGGTTGTTGGATAAACAGAGAAATAGGTATGTCAACTCTTATCTGAATTGTGAATGCAATCATCACCTAGCTGAGAATCTCTGGAGAAATAAACTAATTAGCCAACAGACAGAAGAGGTTCCAGGTTTTCACAAAAGGTATAGTGACACATAGGCAATATGACCTGTTCCATGATTTTTACATCATGTCATAATGATATCACAAGACACAGGAAAAGCTGTTCAAATGATCAGATCCATCATCTTATACTGCAGGTTCCCAAAGAATGTAAATAGCTGCTTATCAATTTGGATTAGTGTAAGTGCTGCCAGACAATTACAAAGAGCAACAATAGTATATTCTGATGGTCCTTAGTGATAAATTCAATGGGACAGAGAGATAAACCAAAATTAAATATGACACGGAAAATTCTGGGTTAAGCCCTTGGGCAGCGGTCTACCTTATGCTTTACTTAAATAAGACTTAGTAGATCGGGTGATATCAACAGGTTTATTGACCAAATTCATGTCAAATGATTCTAGAAAATCACAAAATACAAACAAGAAGTCCAGGTGATCATTCTGTGGCTCTACTGTGGTAATAATATTACTAACAAGTGTATTAGAAGCTAACATTACTCATTTGTGTCATATTTTTTGACTTTCTCTTATTGAGGGGGGTTTTGAAATGAATACATTCTTCACACAAACATACGCACGATGCACCAGTGATTGTGTAGTTGAACTAATGTTTTCAGAGATGATGAACACAAATAACAAGTGAAAATTTGAGGGCCACAACACTACAATTCCAAAGGACACTCTTTACATTGTTTTCTCTATTATAAAAATGAAATACACTAATACTACATTCTATCTAAAAAATAAAAGGAACAACTTACAGGTCTACATTACTGCAATATGTGCTGTCTGTTGTGCAAGCATTCCTCACTGGAGATTTTTAAATCAGATTGATCCCATACTTACCTTTACGATGACTTATTTAAAGCAAGTCTCCCTCGAGGTCATACTGTCTTTAGAGGGGGAATGGAGTAAATGAAAATTGTTGATGCAAAGAAAAACAAAATATATTCTATAAGCCATCTTATTAGCTATCTTATTTAAATATTTAATCTCTCTTACCTCAGGAAAAGGAAGTCTGTTTTTATTTAATTCTATTGTTTAAATAACTGACCACTACACTTTCAGTTAAATATTATATTCTTATACTCTTCTCTTTTTCTTTTCTTCTTTCTTGTTAAGAGTCATAGCAACCTGGGTTCTGTGATGAGACTGTCACCTCTGAGCCATGCTGAGTAAGAGGAGACTTTCAGAATACGGACACGAAGGTACAATGGGCCATCTGCACGCTTTCACCAGTGCTAGTGCAAAGACTCTTTGGCAGGAGAAAGTCAAGGAAAGAGAGAGAGAGAAAAAAAAAAAAAAAACTTAGAAACTACAGATGTTTAACCTTTCAAATTTTTGTCATAGGCGACTCCGAAGCAGATCTATGAAACCACCATATTCCCCATGACCCTGGAGTGAGCCAGGATAAAGTTGGGCTCAATATTTCTTGTTATCATTCCAATAATACTATCTTGGGAAGAGAATATTTCCAAGAAAGTATGTTCAATTCTGGAAATGCTAATGGGTTGGCAACTTTCCCCCAAGTCTTTCTAGCTGCAGGGAACAAACGAGGGCAGAGTGCAGCCAGTTACTGGGAGTACTTGCATTTCCTAAGTCCTCCAAATTGCTTACCTACTAATCCCCAGTGCTTTGCTTTCCTGCGAAACAGGTCCCATTCCTGGGAATTTGAAATTGCTTTAATGGATAAAGTGGTGCCGGGGACATGTTATTACCTGTATGTGTGCATGAAACTCACATACATGCTTGCCCCAAATCAAACATTTATTTTCCAACCAGAAAAGAGGAAGTAGATTCAGATTCAAGTTTCTTTAGGGACGAGATCATGCTGAGAGGCAAATGAATGGCCACTGTGGGGAATTTATTTCTCCTGCTGAAAAAGCAAAGGCTAATAATAATTGAGGTTGATTTGCAAAATGCACAGCTTTACAATAATCATATGATACCTAGTAATTTTGAAATTGAGGTAAAAAAAAAAAGGAAGCACTTCAGAAGCCGGAATTATGAAAATCAAGAAGTTGCTTAAAATATTTGAGAGTGTGCTTAGAGAATCAAATGCCATATGCTTTATTTGCTTCTGAAGAGAAATCGTCTTTTCTGTTGGAACAAATTGCACACAGGTGTTTGATACAGAGTTTATAAGCTATCAAGAGGAGCAGAATGTTTCGGGCTGGGGTAGGAGGTGTTAATTTGGGAAAGGTGGTATGAGGGGTGGATGGAGAGAACAGAACAAGTAGGAAAAAAAAAAGAAGTATTTTAGCCATATTTGCAAACTGGGTGGGGTTGTTAGAATTGGAATTTACCACCTGAGGGCAAACCCACATTAATTTATGCAGTCAAATTAGGATTCTGCTTTTCAACTACTTTGCTTATGAGTCGCTGGTGTAAGAGAAACAAGAAACATAATAAAATTAACGTACATAGTGGTTCTGTATCTATTTCTGCCAATTATGTGGGAACTATACATAAAACTAGCTTAAATTTCCTTTCCACTCACAGGTCTCAATGGAATTAAGGATGACCCATTTTACTGATGAGAAAACTGAGACCAAATTTTAGTTGACTGCAGTATGCATAGATTGGGTGTGTAACACGCATTGCTTCTCATACTGACAGATCCAGATACACAGGTCATTGATGCCTGATATGTGAGGCATCAATGTGATAATCTCTCTGGGGAAATACAAAACACGGTTTTTGAAATGGAATCTATAATAAAATATCACCAATGCAAATTGACCTAGGCTCATAAAATAGGGTAGAAAGTTTGACATTTCAGAGTCATGTCCAGGATATCCAAAACAAAAACAAAAACAAAAACAAAAACAAAAACAAAACAAAAACAAAAAAGCAAAACCAAAACCAAACCAAAAACAGAAGCTGTTAACTAGAGAGTCAGGCCCACTTCACCAATTTTAAGACGCTACATTGAGTTTTCTTACTAATGTATAGACTGTCATGCTTTAGTTTATGTGACACTAAAACATTGGATGGAAGGTGGAAATTTAGCTGTCTTCAATAATCTACCTTCCCTAAATAGGCTGTTAAAAGTCATCAGAGTGACCCTTTGGAGAGAGAATCCATTAATTGGTCTGTATGAAATAGTCTGGATCTCCCTTTAATCTCCCTTTAGCCTGTCTTTCCAGTAAGTATGAATTCAAAAACAAGTATTCATAACAAAACCTTGTAAAAACTCCAAAAGCATATTTTTAAAAACACAATCAAAGCAGTTGAATATTATTGTCAAGGAATTATCTACAACAAACAGAAGATTAACCATTGTAATCCCCACAATTACTTTATTCATGGTAAATTTCCTTAATTCTAAAATAAATTTGTTTATTATCTCTGAATATAGAATGTTTAAAATCATTTCTCCCTGATTAAATGCTAAGTTATTGAGTTAATTTTCATTGTGTTTTATTTTTGGAAAGTAAGTACAGAAACTCAGGTTTTGTGTTTTATTAGAGATAATTTTAAAATTTAAGCAACAAACGATCAAGCGTTAGAAAGTTCTGTGAGTTCCTTTCTGAAATTAACCAATTGCAAATGGAATGTTGAAATTCTAAGACAGACAACACTTTTGCTAGTGAATAACTTATACCAAAGTCAATGTCATAGAAACTCAATGTGAAAATATCTCTTTCTTCTCAATGTATTAAATAATAAACTCATTGGTAGTTTTTGAAGGGAAGTCCTCATGTTTGGTTTGAATAATCTGAAAATTCTGTTTGGTAAACTTGATTTGATTTACATTCTGTCCATTTTTGACAGGAAATTATAATTGCAGCAATCAGAAAAAAATAGAAAGCATTAAGAGATATAATATGCAATTTTGGACCTAGGTTGCTAATGATATTTAAATCTTGGAAAACCCAAAACTAGAATATTTTTTTGTTGTTGTTCTGATTGTAGCTACTTGAAAATATGTGTGGAGGTAGAGCAAGGGGGTTGAACTGTAGTGATTTGTTACTGGTAAATTCCCAAACTGGATGACTCACTAGCATATAACCAGCCCAATCTGTACCAATTTTACAAACATAAGGGCTGCTGATAATTACAGCATATATAGCTCAATAATGAAAAGATAGTTTTAAATGATAATTTTATTTTCCCCATTTAATTTTTTAACTTTATTTTCTTCAAAAGTTTTATTTACTCCAGTGTAAATGAGTAGAATTTCTTTATGATTTGCAGATTTATGACTTTATTTACAAGAGTTCAATACATAGTTAAAAACATATAGGGAAAAATTACTTAATCCGGACAGTTTGGCAATGTTGCATAGTGACAAAATCATTTAAAAGATGTGAAAATATTTTTTTTTTATTCCTTATAACAGATCTTCTATTTCAGAATAACTGACCTAAGGTCATATGGATACTACCTTGTTCATCTTATTTTTTTTATTTTTTTACTAAGGATTAGTTCTGAAAGGGACTAGAGATAGGGCGGGGAACTGGGGAAGATTTTCTCTTTTCAAAATAATTCTCTCAGGTAACCAATAATACACAAACTTTTTCATAAGTATTGGATTGCTAATTTTCATTCTAATTATTACTAATGAAAGTCTTAAATATGCAACTTTGAGATACCCAATAACTCCTTTCAGTTTTAATGTGTTCCTTGTGCATTTTAATTTTATTGCTGAGTGGGATTATCTCTTGTCTTTTCATTGCCTTATTAGTTCTTTTGTAGGAAAATAATTTATTTTTTATTTTTTTAAAGATTTTATTGATTTATTCATGAGAGACACACAGAGAGAGACAGAGACATAGGCAGAGAGTGAGGCAGGATTCCTGTGGGAAGCCCGATGTGGGACTTAATCTCTGGGCCTGAGATCTACCCTTTAGGAAAATAATTTAGTGATCTTCAAAGCTAAAGAGTTTGACAGTCTAGTTCAAGTTGATCAGATCTTATTTGCTACTTAAAACTGAGTTCCAAACCTAAGGTATACTATTATAGATGTATTTCACAGAGGCAAATATTTGATGAGAAAAATTTAAAAATCTAAAAACACAGCATGAGAAATCAATTTTGGAGTTTTCTTCAACAGCTGTGTTCTAGCAAAAATAAATATGGATACCTAATTAAAAATTATAATATTATAACACATTCAATAATTGTATTAATCTTGGTGGACTCTTTCCTCTAGTTATCTCCAGTGAGGTTCATGAAATACTCATTGTACATATCCCTACAATCTGGAATGAATTAGTTGTTTTTTATTTTCTTTTTATTGGTTAAAATAATTTGAAAATTAGGGATGATTAATGTCCTTATTTTCTCCCTCTACCTTTACTGGCAATTATATTCTGGCAACAGATTAACTATAGAAAAAAAAAAAGTTCACATGGAGACTACATACTGAAAAGTTGTAAGTGGAGTGTTAGCTATGATAGTTACTTTAAAAAATATAAAACCTATAACGTTCTATTTGAGATCATATATTGACTATATATGATCTCAAATATATATGACTATAACTTTTAGTCAATATCCAGGTAATATTCTCAGAGAGTAACTGATAAATAAGATAATTCTAACTGAAGACATTCATTATTCAAAAGGCATTTCAAACTGGTAGTAGACCAGAAGATAGAAGCCAGACCAAAATGGGACCACAGTTGGCTGACTCAATACTCTGAGATGTGATGGTGTTGGCATAATGACATCACTACTCTCTTGGGACCAATCATTTGTAATGCAGGTGGCAGAATGAGACTGAGAGACTGATCTCATCAGAAAATAGCTGATCCAGACAAAATGACTTTTTCAGTGTCTACAACTGCATTTCTGTCCATCCACGTCACTGGAGTAGAGGATATATGCAAGTGGCATTACAAAATTAACATAGTTTAAGGGGTTATAGGTAATCTAGAACCAAATCTCCTGGTTGACAATGAAAGCTCTACTCAGGTATTAATTAAGACTTTAAGTACTATTTGGACCAAAGTCTTGTGTAAAAGCCTAGTAGTCAATAAATAGGGATTACCACTATCTTTATTTTTTTTTTTAGATTCTATTCAATAGAAAAGTTCCTGTCCATCCTTCCTTCCTTCCATCCTTCCATCCTTCCTTCTTTCCTTGCTTCTTTCTTTCCTTCTTCATTCCTATGGACTACGTACTACAAAATTTAGTGATATAAACTGATAAGATATGGAAAGAGTTGTGTAAATTCAATGATTTCTCATCAATGTGACTTCTTTTGGGTAGATATATTACAATTATAAAGATATAGACATAAAATTTAATTTAAAAATTCTTTATTTTTTGATACTTTTTCTTCATGTACATCCAAAAATAAAAACATGAAAGTTGAAAATTTGTCTTTTAGACCCTGCCTGTCTGAGCTTTTGGTTCAGAGCAGTTTAGATGGTGTCAGATTAAAATACATGCCATAATAGTCATTAAAGTTCCAAAGCTAATGCAAACCTGATTCAAGCATCCCCAACTGACAATGTTTTATGCCTTCTAGATATCTGATTCCTTGATGTCTCTTCATTTGCATTTGTTCTAAATGCATCAAGAAGAAAACCTTGAATTCTAAAATGAAGAATAAATTTATAACTGATTAATACTAATTGTTGTTTGTTTAGTAATTATCCTTAAGTTTTCAAGGAAATGTTGCTATTATTCACACACCCTGACAACACAGATGGACGAGTCTTTGCTGCAACAACATCCATGTTCAGATGAACTTTATTTTATAAAGTAGAGAGCTAAGTGTTTTATGGAAAGGGTAATAATCTGTTTACTGAAAGATGTAGATTTTCTTTAGGAAATTGGTTTGTTCTGAGTTGGGTAAGTTATCAAAGGCAGAGAAAAGTTGACAATCTATTTGCAGCCATCATTTAAAATTCATACCATTTCCTTCTCACTCATTACAAAAAACACCACTCTGTGCAAGGTTCTACAAGCAAAAGTTCTTCCATTTGGATGGCCTTAAGAGAGCCTTGCAATGACAGATGGTTTGGTTAATTACAAAATTAAACTTTATGCTATTGAGACATAATTTCAGTGAATAATATTTTCCAGACAGAGTTTAATAAGCAGTTTGTGGTTGAGTAGCCTTTTGCCCAAAAAAGGGAACCAGGTCTCTGTGACTACCTTCTACATTCAGAGAGCATGAGGGTAGAGGATGTTAACTTGACTACCCTAGGAACTGAGTTCCAGTAACCTTATCAGAGCCTAACAGAGTGACCCCACCCTAGATGTTGTGAAAGAAGGACTGTTGAAACAGCACCTGGCATTTCACCCTGAACTCCTATAACACTTGCTGATTCACTGACCACAGTCAGGGGAAAGTACACTGGATGTTCAGCTGGCCTTCCTGGGTGAGTCCTTCTGGTAAACATGGACTCATCTGAGAAATCACAGGTTTTTAACATTCACATACAGGAACTTTGATTTTTTTTCTGAAATGTGGTAAAGCGGATCAATTTTTTACATGTTGAAATCTACAAAGATTAAGATTAGAAATCTAAATCTTTGTAAAATCAATATCCTTTAAAATCATGCATACATTTATTGTTGTTTATGTATTGCTTACTGAAAAGCAGTTGGGAATATTAGTATCTGGTATGATCAGAAGTTTGATTTTGGGTGAACAGATATTCTCCAGGTAATTTGGGGGAAAAAATGTTGACTTTACTTGACTAACTTGAATGGGTTAAAGAGAAGAGATTTCATACTGAGGACACCAGCCTTGATATTCTAGTTTTAAGAACTAGTATCTGATCTGAGTAGAACCAAACAAGATTTATTTTGATCTGTAAGAAATTAGAAAATTGACAATATATGCAATGGTCTATGTGATTTTATTTTTACATTTTTTATATGCATGTTTAGTAAAATAGCTATAGATATACACACAAATACTAAATTTATGGTGGGACCAACTTATACTCTAGTGTGTTACTGGTTCTCCATGAAACAAACAAAGAGAAATTGAGCTAATTTTTCCCTCCAATAAATTGTTGACTGTTTTTACTAAGTGAAAAGTTTAGAAAGATTACAAAATCTTGATGATAAATTAACTGCTACCCAGAAAAAATTCAAGTAATTACCCTACCATAAAATTCTCCTGTCTGATTCCCTTCATCCTATCTTCAGAAGCTTTTTGAAAATGTTAGTTACATGATGGTGTAATCATGTCTTTTTCATCCTTATTTCACTACAGGAAACTTTGTCGTAATGTATATCAAATATTTAGTGGCAAATTTTAAAATCAGTAAATGACTAGATTGAAACTTTTTAGCAATTGACAATCAAAATTTAAATTAACTCAATACTTGGTACTTCTGTGAATATTGTTTAGCTGATAGAATCTACAGATTCCAAATATGCTTTCTGAAATTAAAACAAACAAACAAAGAAAAACATCATTGTTTTTAATGGCAATAGCACACTATGGTCTAATGACCTAGGGGTAGAGTTGTGATAAATGACTTACGAAATGTATTCTAAAATCATCACAAAAGTATAGACGCCACATTTTCTGTGATTAGAATATTTTTATACATTAGTGGGGAGTGAATGAGTAAAGAGAATCAGCATTTGTTGGGTTCCCCTTCATATGTGTGTCATCTTAATGAAATTGGTAAAACAGGATACCAAGGATCAGAGCAGTTGTTAAATCCTTCAGAACAGATAGAATGAAACTAAGTCTTACCAATTCATGAAGACTTTTCCCTGTCAATGTATTTAATTTTTATTTTTATTATTTTTTTTTAAAATTTTTTTAATTTTTATTTATTTATGATAGTCACCAAGAGAGAGGGAGAGAGGCAGAGACACAGGCAGAGGGAGAAGCAGGCTCCATGCACCGGGAGCCCGACGTGGGATTCGATCCCGGGTCTCCAGGATCGCGCCCTGGGCCAAAGGCAGGCGCCAAACCGCTGCGCCACCCAGGGATCCCCTGTATTTAATTTTTAAAATCAACTATCTTAAGGTATAATATACATAAAATAAAATGAACCTTTTTAAGCCTATTGAAAAAAATGTGCCCATGTATAACTAACCACTACCACAATTAACATAGAATATTTTTATTAATTCAGAAAATTTCTTTGTGTCCCAATTTAGTCAATCCCCTTTTCCCAGTCAACTCTAAGAAGCCGGTGATCTGCTTTATGTTACCCAATTACTTTGTTTCATCTAGATTCTTGCATCAGTAGTATCATAGGGTATGTACTGTTAAGTGTCTGGCTAATTTCACTCAGCATAGGGATTTTGAGATTCATCCCTATTGTATTGTGAATCAAGTTTCCCCTCCCATATCCCTGAGTTCCATTGTATTCCATGGTATGACTTTACCACATTTTGTTTACCCATTTATTTGCTAATAGATATTTATTTGGGCAGTTCCCAGTTTTTGACCATTATGAATAAAGTTTCTCTGCATATTCACTTACAAGTTTTTTTCATATGTGGACATGTTTTCATTTATGTCAGGGAAATACTCAGAAGTGGGTAGGTCATATGAAAGGTGTTGGCTTAATTTTATAAGAATTTCTCAAACTGTTCTTCATAATGGGTGAACTTTCATCAGGAATGTACGAGATTTCCAGTTGCTCCACATATTCACTGCTACTTGATTTTCAGGATTTCAGTTTTTGCTTTGTTTTATTTGCTTGTCTTCGGTATTCTTTTGGGTGTGTAGAGATTTCTTATTGGATTTAATTTGTGATTCCTTGGTGACTAATGATATTGATCAAATTTCCATATGCTTATTGGTCATTTGTATTTCTTCTCTTGTGCTGTGTTATTTCGCATAATTTGCTCTTTTAAGGGTTCCTTGTCTTTTTTACATATTCTGAGTATAAAATTTTGTCAGATATGCACTATGAATATTTTCCCTTAGACACTGGCTTTTCTTTTCCTCTACTTAGCAATTTTTTATTTTTTTGTAATTCAAGCTTTTTTCATTTAGTTCTGTGATCCATTTCAGGTTAATTTTGGTGTATGGATAAATGGAAAAGATTTACCTTTTTTTTTTCACTTGGATATACCACATTTTCCAGCACAATTTTTTGAAAAGAGTTTTTTCTCCATTTAATTACCTTGGCACCGTTGTCAGAAATCAGTTGCCCCCACAGATACTCTGTTATATTGATGAATATCCATTGTCAGCATCACATTATCATGATTACTTTAGCTTTTTAGAGAATTGTTAAATCAGGTGGTATCTGTCCCCCAACATTGTTCATCTTTTCAAAGTTGGTTTGGCTATTCCATATCCTTAACTCTTAGAACCAGCCAGCTTTTCAATTTACACACACACATGCATACACACACACACACACACACACACACACACAAAATACCCATTGGGATTTTTATTTGGGTTGTGTTGGATTTATAGAATAACCTGGAGAACTGGCATCTTACAAATTCTTCCAATGCATGAAACATTTATTTACTTAATGGCTTTGGGATACAGTTCTTATTACATAACATATTTTGTTAAATGTATCCCCATTTTTAAATTTGTGATATTTTAATTATTTTTAAGTTTTATTTTTCTGAATATACATTGCTAAATTATAGAAATTCATTGATTTTTTTGTACATGAACTTACACCCCATCATCTTTATAAATTATTAGCCCTAGTAGTATTTTGTAGATTCCTAGGATTTTGTATATATAAGATTATGCCTTCTCCAAGTAAATACAGTATCATTTCCTCTGGTTCAAAATATAAGTACTTTATTTTTTTTTCTTGTGTTAACACACAAACTAAGGCTTCCAATACTGTAATTAATACAAGTAGTAAGATGAGTCATTCTTGCCTTGTTTCAGTCTTAGAAGAAAGCATATAGTCTCTATCTTCTTACTTCTGTGTAACGTAAATCTTATTAAATGTATTGGCCTATTATATAGATTATTTCAGTGAATGTCCCATGAATATCTGGAAAGAATATACATTTTGTTATTTTTTTAAATTAATTTGATTAATTTATTTGAGAGAGAGAGAGAGAGAGAGAGAGAACAAGTGGAGGGGGAGGGAGAGGATCTCAAGCAGACTCCACCTTGAGCGCAGAGCCTGATGTGGGTCTCGATCTCAGGATGTGATTACAGGGCCCTGAAATCATGACTTAATCAAAAGTCCCACCAACTGACCCACCAGGCACCCCTATGTATTTTGGTGGTGGAATTGGAAGTGTTCTATAAATGTCAAATAAGTCAAGTTGGTTTTTAATATTATTCACATCTTTATTTTTACTACTTTTTAAAATCTACCTAAACCACTAACTTCTTTTTTAATATGTATTTTATTTTTAAGTAATCTCTACACCCAACATGAGGCTTGAACTCACAATCCAGAGATCAAGAATTGCATGCTCTACCGACTAAACCAGCCAGGCAACCATAAACTAGTAATTTCTGAAACAAATTTCAGAAACAAATTTCTGTCAATATCTCCAAATAGAATTGTTTCCATTTCTTCTTTCATTTGTATCAGTTGTTGCATCATTTATTTTGAGGCTCTGTTACCAGATGCATACATACATTTATCATTATGACCAGCCTTCTTGTCTCTGGTCCTAGTCTTTGTCCTGAAGTCTTATCTACTTGATATTAATATCATCACTTCCCCTTCCATATAATCAGAGGCTAAACAGTATATCTGTTTTATTCTTTTTATTTAATGTATCTGTGTTTTACGATTAAAATACATTTATTATGAAGAGCCTATGAATGGTTCTTCATTTGATCCAGTGATATAATCTCTAGTGCGATGCTTAGAACATTATGTTTAATGCAATTATTGATGTTTACATTCAAAACTTGCTGCTACCTTTTGCTTTCTGACTTCTTTTTACTTTGTTCCTATATTTTTTCTTTTTCCCTTATTTTGAATTAATGGGATTTTTTAATGATTTCTTTTTATTTACTTTGTTGGCTTATAAGCTTTACTTCTTTGTCTTAGTTCCCTTATAATTGCTCTAGAGGTATAACACACATATCAAACTTACTGCAGTCTATCTATGTACAATTTTATAATATTCCATGTCAAATAGAATAATATTTAAGGATAAATGTCTAGCCCTTCTTTGTTGTCTTCTTTTTTTTACATATTCTATATATTTGATAAATCCCAAATATTATTTTTGCTTTAAACATTCGATTATCTTTACTGCATCTTCATTTTTCAAAAATTTTCCTGTGAATTGATGAGACTGTGTCTTTTGTGCAATGTCTAACATGTGACCAATCCATCAAGAGTGAAGTGATGTTAACATTCTAACTGCTGTCTTTTGGATATATCAGAGTGATAACATACGAGAGTGATGTAAATTTTCTGATATGATTGTAAACTTGTTCATTTTTATTTTTCCTTGTAGTTTTATCCATTTTTGAAGTTTCATTTTGGAAGTGGGTTTGCTTAGAATTGCCTTTACTTCCTGATGAATTTAATCTGATACTAATATAGCTATAACAGTTTTCTTTTAGTTAATATTACACAAGTATATCATTTGCTATGTTTTTATTTTAAGTCTTTTTGTGATTTTACTTTAACACAAACTGTTTAAAGCTTTTTTTTTAAAAAAAATCCACCCGATAAACCTTGTCTTTTAAAATTATAGTTTACAGGGGCACCTGTGTGTATCAGTGGTTGAGTGTCTGCCTTCCGCTCAGGTCATGATCCTGGGGTCCTGGGACCAAGTCCCACATCAGGCTCTTCGCAGGGAGCCTGCTTCTCCCTCTGCCTGTGTCTCTGCCTCTCTCAGTCTCTCATGAATAAATAAACGGAATATTCTTTAAAAAAATTGTTGTAGTCACAAAATACTTGGGTTTATATTTTATTTAGAACTGGCTACGATTTTAAATTTCTTTAGGTTTATTGATTTTCTTTTTAATCTTCTGGATTGATTGATATTGAAAGTCTCAACAATATGTGAATTCAACTAAACAAAATCTAGAGATAATATTGTTAACCTCCTCCCAAATAGGTACTTTAGAATTATTCTTTAATTAAAAACACTTTTAGTTGCTTTTGTATTATTGTGATCCAATATTTTGGTTTTCTTTTTATATGTAGAAAGTAAATAACTGGTGTTTTATGTAGTCAATGCTTTTCAGAGACATAAAAATTACCAAATTTTTGACTAACGCCCTGCTACTTTTACATTCCTTCCAAAGTAATTTTCTTTCTTATTTTTTAGGTATTTGTTCACAAATCCCTAAAATGTAATTTAGCTGGGTATATTAGTTCCCCAAGGCTGCTGCTATAACAAACTACCACAAACTAGGTGACTTAAAGCACAGATGTTGTTGATGGTTTCACAGTTTGGTGTCCAAAAATCTGAAATTAAAGCGTCATTAAGGCCATGGTCCCCCTAAAGAATGTGTGCTTGCATCTTCCTAGCTTCTGGTTGTTTATCTGCAATTCTTGGCACCCTCTGGTTTGCAGCTACAGGACTTACATCTACCTCTGCCGCCTCAAAACATTCTCTCTTGTGTGTCTTTGTGTTTCTTTTCATCTTATAAAAAAATCAGTCATGTTGGATTAAGGGCCCACCTAACTCCAGTCTGACCTAATTTTAACTTAAGTAATTAAATCTGCAATGACCCTATTTTCAAATAAAGTCACATTCTGAAGTACTACATTTTAGGACTTCAGGATATCTTTTTGGGGGACACTGAGCATAAAATTCTGATAAGCAGTTGTTGCTATTGTTGTTTTACCATTTTATCACTTTGAAAATAAAATCAATTGTTTTCTTGCTTCCATTTTTTATTCTTAAAAAAGTCAACTCTTGTTCTTCTCACTTATCTTTAGTTTGTATTTTTCCCCTTGGTCACTTTTAATTTTTTTTTTTTCTTCATCGCTATTCTGTAGTTTTCCAATGATTTATACAGGTACAGATTTCCCTATGTTTTTACAGCTCCTGGTTGAATTGGCTTCCTGAGCCCAAAAATGATTAAATTGTATTGATTCAAGAAAATTATCATCAGATATTCTTTTGAATAATGTCTCTCTCCAGTTGTCTCCTTAATTCTTCTGGAACTCTGGTTAGATATGTCTTAAAACCTCTCTGTCTCTTTTCCATTATCATTTAAACCTGTGACCCAAGCCACTCTCGCTCCAAGCCAGTAGAGATTACTTTTATGTTCCCATGGCAAACTATGACATCAGTATTTATTTTTGCTCATGATATGTACATTCATTATTTTTGGAATGTAACAAATAACCTTAATTTCCTACCTGTATGCACATACATAGACACAATTTCTTTTAATCTGTTTTTAGTGGAACTGTATGGATAGGATTTCAATAGACATTTCATCTGCCATATTAAAAACTAGAAGTTCAGGGCTCACATACATGTGTTTAATGTTGAGTTCAGTTTAATATGAGGAAAAAAATCCATAGTTTTACTCTGACAGGGACTAGAAGATACCTGTAATCTAAATGATGATAAAATATAAATTATTTTTCTTTTTTTAAAGTATTTTTCAACAAAATCTCAAAATATGGTATACAAAATACAATTGACAAGAATGAATTAGACCTATCTTTTCCATCAAAATGACAGAACTTTGATACAAAAAAAAATCTTCACATGGAGAAACTTCGAAACTTTGAAAATGAATCACTATTGAAATATTTAATCAAGTCAAACGTAAAACAATCATGTTCATATACTACTTATAATCTAACGTAAAATAATTATTTTTGTTTTATTTTCTAAAACTAGTCTCTATGTCATTACATTATTGCTTCTTTTTCTATTTGCTAGTATTTTCTATTTTTGCTGAATTGTTGGAAACTATATATAGATACTCAAGTATGCATCAAATTTACAAACAGAAGGATATTTTATAACTTTGAATGAAATGCTATTAAAAGTAATTGCATTTGGAATCATCTTCTTTGGCTTCTAGGCTAGCAGTTTTCCTGTTCCTTTCTATTCTAACTGACTTAAAAATAAATTCTATTAAGTGTGGGAAACTGGGAGAGCTTTTTCCACAGCATACTTTAAGTGGCAGTGATACAGGATACAGAAGTTCTTTCATTTTGCATTGTCCATAAGATCAGATAAGAAAGACTCTATGAATTGATCAATTGATTGTGTTATAAAGTTACTAACTTGTTATGTTCAGTATTGACTAGGCTTTGAAGTTTTTAACCTTTGGGAATCAAAATATTTGTTGTATTTTTCTTGCAAATTGGAATTGTTCTGTGATTTTTTTTTTAAAGCTATGCATTAGGAGAAATACATAGCAAAATCCAGAATATAAGTTTTAAAACAGTAAAAGCTGCTTTGACAATTGTGAGTTGGTGTCAGAAAAACAAAATACAAAATCTTAAAGTTTGTATTATCCTTTTCTGTAGTTATTTTTCATGTCAGTTATGGCATAATTAAAAAAATACTTCTGTCTTATTTTATTACTGATTGAGATTCTTCTACAAAATGTACAAAGTTCAGAAAAAGCTTAAAAACACATATATCACAATTATTAATAACATATAAAAAAGGTGTATTTTTATACCCTTTCTTTAGGTTGAATTGCTAACATTAGCATGTGGAAGAATAAGAAATATAATCTTTTTCTTAGTGCTTCTAATCTATATTCTGATAACTTCAAAGCTAAAAATAATTTATTGTATTATTGAACATGTTCATTGAACTATATAGATTTAGGGCAGTGTAATCAATTTACTTGAATTGAATAATTCAACTGCATTCTGAGAACTTTTGAACTGAATTTTTATTGCTGGTATCCATAACGTGATTTTTGCTGAAATGGTTTCCTATAATTTTGTTTAAATCAGTAGGAGTTGAGTATAAAAGATTAAAAATGTCTTCTAAAATTGTCTTTAAAATGTAAATAATTGGTGAATTTGGGCCCTCTATGTATACATAGAGAATTGGAAGTATTTTCACTGTCTTGATTGGCTATATCAGCCAAAAATGAAGCACTCAAGTCATTTTTTTATGGTCTTCACTTTTCTGTTTTAAAGTAATGTAAGACATTTTGTTTTAATTTTTAAAAATAACCTTTTATTATTACAGAAGTCATAAATATGTATTGTAAAAATTTGTGGCGTTTAGACAAGCAAAAACAAAGTGTGAGAAAGTATAATATTCTCAATATCCACAAATTATATCTACTGATATTTTAGTGTATATTTTTGTATATATTTACACGCAAACACAAATGCACAACAAACATATATGACTGCAATTGTTTTTAATAAACTTTAATTTTGTAATAGTTTTAGATTACAGAAAAGTTACAAAGATACTATGTTCATTTTGTAATCTTGATTTTTCAATC
Source organism: Canis lupus familiaris (assembly GCF_011100685.1). Classification (NCBI taxonomy): domain Eukaryota; kingdom Metazoa; phylum Chordata; class Mammalia; order Carnivora; family Canidae; genus Canis; species Canis lupus. Next base: position 49,329,083 of record NC_049240.1, read on the forward strand.
ATCGATCTCAATCTTTTCATTTCAGTAAGTTATCATTCCGTCTAATATATAGACAATATTAACATTTCCTGAAGTCTTATACAGTCTCAGACCAGGCGCTGCTGCTAATTGTCATTCCCTTAAATAGCACGTAATCTAATAAAGCTCCCTTCTCATGAGGAGCCCACGTCAGCTTTCCCACAGAAACATTCTACCTTCTGGATTTGTGTGCTTGCTTCTTTTGCTTCTTTTGTTTGATTCCTGTTGATTCATTTTTCTTTGACATAGTGTGGCATGAATAAAACAACTGTTCTGGAGTCAGAAAAACTGGATTTTTCTTCTGAGTTTCTTGATAACAGTGTGACATTTAGACAGTCACTTAACCTTTCCAAACCTCTATCTTTTCACCTGTTTTTAAAGAAATATGTTACTGGATTAGAAATTCATTTTTAATTTTTCTGACTTTGAAATTGTACTGCTATATAGAAATAGCTCAACCTGTGCATACATTATAATCAGTTTTAGGTACTTATTCAAGAGAAACATTTGTATCCAGGGCTATTAATACAACTGATATTTTGAATATAATAAAAATGGGTGTTGATCACTACAATTGAATTATCAGTTAAAATTCATGATAATAATTAAAATTATTATCACAAAATTATTTCTGATAACATATTTACATGCATCTTTCTTATTTATTTATTAAAATGTTCCTTTAAGTAATTTTAAAATTATCTTCGATGAAAATGAAAAAATGACCTAGCCAACTATAAAGGTCTTTTATTAGCATCCATTAAGAATGAATTTTAACATAATAATAGAAACACATGACATTTTATATCTTAAAATTCTTAAATAAAACAATTGTTTTTTGGGAAAATTTATTCTTTTTTTGGGGGGAATTTATTCTTTAAAATGCAATCGTTCTTACTCTTTTGTGAAATGCTGTTTTTATTAAACTATATGACTATGGCTAATGCCTTAATAAATTCAGGACAAATTTGCATTCCACACTATCATGTAAACAGAGCAAGAACATATTTGACCAGAGGGATCTTGTACAGGTACATGATACTATTTTAAATCTGTTTTTAGCAACTGTTACTGAAATAACTTTAAATGTAAAGAAGAGTTGCAAACGTAGTACAGAGAATTGTCATATCTTTTATTCAGCTTCCATTGGTATTAACTAACATCTTATATAAACAAGATATATTTATTAAAATGTCGACATTAATACTGGCTTGATACTATTAACTAAGTTACAGGCTCTATTTAGGTTTCCAGTTTTTCCAAGATACAACATCGCATTTAGTTGTAACCTCTTTAGTCTTCACCATTCTGTGAAAGGTTTCTGGTTTTTCTTCGTCTTTCACAATCTTCCCATTTTAAAGAGTAGTGGTCAGGTATTTTGTAGAATGTCTTTCCACTTGGCCTTCTATAACATTTTCTCATGATTAGACTGAATTTAGGGCTTTGGGGAAAGAACTGCATCAAGTCAGGAGGTAAATAATATCACGTGGCTTATTAACAATGACATTGTATTTGATCATTTAGTTAAGATTGTGCCTGTCAAATCACTCCATTATAAAATTAGTATTTTTCACTTTCACAGTCTAATGTTTTTGATATCAGGATAATGCAAGATTCATAAAATTACCTGAAAAGTGTGAGAGGACAAAAGTGGATGGAGGGACAAGCAGACTCTGTGTTGAGTGCTTAACTCAATGCAGGGCTTGATCCCAGGACCCTGAGATCATGACCTGAACTGAAACCAAGAGTGAGTCAGAAGCTTAACGGACTGAGCCATGCAAGCATCCTTATAATTCAATTTTTAAAATCATTACAGGACTATTCATATTATCTGTTCCTTGAATGAATTTTAGTAGTTTGAATCTCAGGGAATTGGTCTATTTCAGCTAAGTTGTTGACTTGTATGGTCACAAAATTCTCCATAGTATTGCCTTATTGCCTTTCTAATATTTGGCTTTAGTATTGATGTCTTCTCTTTCATTCTCAATATTGGTAATTTGTATTTTCCTTTGATTATTCTTGATCAAATTAAAAAATATTTTATTTATTTATTCATGAGAGACACATAGAGAAAGGCAGAAACATAGACAGAGGGAGAAAGAAGTAGGCTCCCCATGGGGAGCCTGATGCAGGACTTGATCCCATGACCTCGGGCAGACACATTCAACCACTGAGGTTTGATCAATATTTTTAAAGATTTACCAAGTTCATCATTTTTTCAAAAAATAACCTTTTAAATGTACTAATTATTTTTTTTCTGTTTCCAATTCCAAAGGCAGACACATTCAACCACTGAGCCTTGATCAATATTTTTAAAGATTTACCAAGTTCATCATTTTTTTAAAGAATAACTTTTTAAATGTACTAATTATTTTTTTTCTGTTTCCAATTCCATTGAATTCTACTCAAATATCTTGTTTTTCTGTTTGCTTTGCATTTAATTTTTTCCTTTTCCTGTTTCTTAATGTCCAAGACTAGGTTGTTGGAGTTGACCTTTCCTTGTTACTAATAAAAACATTCAATACTATGTATTTCTTATAAACTTTAGCTGCACTCTCAAATTTTGATATGCTGCATTTTAATTTCCATTCAGCTGAAAATATTTAAAATTTCCTTTGAGTCTCCTTCTTTGATATGTGGGTCATTCAGAAATATATTGTTTTGTTTCTAAATTTGGGAAAATTCCCAGATAGATTTTTGTTACAGAATTTTGAGTTGGTTCCAGGATGGTCTGAGACTATACTCCATATGACTTCTGGTTTTTAATTTGGTTCTTTTTTTTAAGATTTTATTAATTTATTCATGAGAGATACAGAGAGAGAGGCAGAGACACAGGCAGAGGGAGAAGCAGGCTCCATGCAGGGAGCCCAACGTGGGACTGGATTCCAGGTCTCCAGGATCATGCCCTGGGCTGAAGGCGGCGCTAAACCGCTGAGCCACCTAGGCTGCCCTGACTTCTGTTTTTTAAAATCTTTTCAGATTTGTTTTATTGTCCAGAATATAGTCTACCTTAGCAAAGGTTTCTTCTGCATTTGAAAAGAAAGTGTATTCCTCTGTTGTTGGATAAAATTTTTGATAAATATCAATTTACACTAGCTGTTTGATGATGTTGTTCTGCTCTATTATACCTTTACTGATTTTTTTTGTGCCATAATTTACTACTTATTATATCAATTGCTGATAAGAAGTGGTAAGTGTCCAACAATAACTATATATAAATTCATTTTTTTTCTCTTTAGTTCAATCAGTTTTTGTTTTACATATTTTGAAGCTCTGTTGTTAGGAGCATCAATATTTAGGGCAATATGTCACAGAGAATTTTATGCTTTCTCATTATATATTGTTTCTCCCTATACCTGATAATCTTTCTTGTTCTGAAGTTACCTTTGCCTGAAATTAAAATAGTTACCCAAGTGTCTTTTGGTTAATGTTTGCATAGTGATTGAATACACCTCTTTATTTTTAATGTACCTACTATATCTTTCTATTTAAAGCAGGTTTCTAATAGACAGCAAAGAGTTGGATCTTGCTTTTTCTCCAAAGTAACACTCTCCTTCTGTTAAATTATGTGTTTAAATCAGTTATATTTAATGAGATTCTTGATATGGTTGCATTTAAAGATACCATCTTGCTGTTTTCAATTTATCCACCTGTTCATTGTGTCTTTACCTCATTTCTCTTACACCTTTTGTGTTAACATTTGTGATTTCATTTAATCTCTTTTATTGACTTACTCTTTATTCACTTTTTTTTTTGCATTTTCTAGTGGTTTCCCTAAAGATGTATAATATACATCTTTATTATTCAAAGTCTACCTTCATATGATAGTATTCCACTTTATGTGTAGTATAAAGTTCTCAAAATCACATATTTCTCCTCCCCCCTCCCATCTTTTGTGCTATTTTTCTTATACTTTGTATTTTAATTATACTATAAACACCAACAAATTGCTACTATTTTTCCTTTACACAATTAGGTATGCTTTAGAACAACCAAAATGAGGAAAAGTAAATTTAATTTTAACTGCATTTATTTTATTTTCAGTGCTTTTTTCATTTTCTTGTGTAGACCCATGCTTTCAGCCTCATAATTTTTATCTCCAAATAATATTTCTTTAAAAGTTCTTACAGAAAAATTTTGTTTGTTTTGTTTGTTTTCTAGCAATGAACTGCTTCAGTTCATTAGTCTGTGAGTCTTTCTTGTTTCTTCATTTTTGAAAGAATTTTTCTGGGTATAGAGTTCTGAGTTCACCATTTTTTTAGCACTTTAAATTTGTCAATCTATTGTCTTCTGGTTTCCATGGTCTCTAAAGAGAAGACTATTGTGTTGTTGTTGTTGTTGTTGTTTGTTTGTTTGTTTGTTTTCTGTATGTAATGCTTTCCCCCATTCCTCTACTGGTAGCCTTCAATTTTTTTCTGTTTGTCATTTGTATCCAGCAATTTGAATATGTCACATTGAAAGCTGGTTACATCTTTGAGCTTACCAGATAGGTAGTCTTTGGATTTCATTGATCTGTGGTTTTATGCCTGTCACTTAATTTATAAAATTCTAGGTCATTATTTCTTCATATATTTCTTATCCCTTGTCCCCTCTTTTTTCTTCTTCTGGGATCAATTGCCCATAGACTAGAATACTTGATTTTGTCGCACAGATCATGAATGTGCTATCCTGATGTTCTTTTTTTATCCTTACTCTTTTTTATCTTTATTTTTCAGTTTGAATAATATATATTGATCCATCTTGAAAATCACTGATTCTTAACTTGGCTATTTTGGGATGCTTTGATTATATTTATTGCTTACGGAAGACATTCCACATCTCTGTTACTGTGTTCTTCATATATAGCATTTCTATTGAATTTTGTCTTAGAGTTTTTAATCCCATCTTATTTCTCATATGCCCGACTTTCTCTCAGTTTTTTTAAGTATTTGTCATGGTTTATTTTAAATAAATTTGGTAATATCTTATGACTGATGTAATATGGGAAGGCAAGGAGATGACTATTCAGAAACATAGTATGTAAATTTTAAATATTAAATTTATAAAACTGCCTAAGTAAAGTAGTGTCCATTGGTTTTTAACCTAATTTAAGAATCAATATATGTCCCCCAAATATTACAATCAATAAAAAGAGAGAAGAAATGAAAAGATTAAAATAAGTTATATAATAGAATGGTGTTCAAAAAAGAAAATATGAACATTTACTTGTACTCTAATTTGGCTGGCTGAGTAGTAAATGTAATTAGAGTTTAATCCTGACTATGTCACTAATTCCTTATGGGTTTCTAATGCTTTGAAATATACAATAAATTTCAGAGCTATATGAGGCAGATTGGACACAGCATACTTTATATTCAACCTGTCTAATACTTCATGGAGTGGTTCCAGGCACTGGCAATCCTAAAATTAATTTCCTTATCTCCTACTATTTCCTCAAATATACATTACATTTCCCTCCATATCATTAATTTATTGATAGAGTAGTCTACATTCAGTCCTTCATTGCTATGAAACTTCTTTAACTTTCAAAAGTACCTGTTTAGCACGTAGAATACACACACACACACACACATATTTTCTATACATGTTTGTAGATACTATATTGATGACAAAACAGTGTAATAAAATCAAGATACTATATTGATAACAAAACAGAATCAAATTGTGTCATCATTTCTCATCTGGAAATAGACTAAAACAAATCAACAAAATTTAGGCTATGGATAAGGGTCACAATAGCTGTAGCTAACAAGTATGTATGTCTCTTCCCTCATTATTGAGCTTGACTCAACCCAGTGAGCAAAAACATTTTTTAGTAGGTCATCAAGAATTTCTTTCTAGAAACCCAAATATTCTTAGCTTTTTATTACCCTGAATTCACTATTGCACTCAAAATGCTCAGTGATTTTCATCATCTTTTTCCTTGTATTTATAAGGTTTTTATTTGCATGCTGTGCAGAACTCGTCACTCTATTTTTATTATTCTTTTTTCTCATTTTGTTTCTTTTAGTCATTACATTAATTAATTTTGCTATTGCGTTAATATTGGCAAAGAAGAAAGTTTAGGAGGTATAACTCTTTCACAACTGCTTTAGTGCTAAGAAATGCCTTCAGGGACATATTGTATGGAAAGGCTTTTAAAAACCTTCTTAACCCACAACTATATGGTCAATTAATCTTTGAAAAAGCAGGAATGAATATCCAATGGGAAAAAGAGAGTCCCTTCAACAAATGGTGTTGGAAAAACTAGACAACGATGTGCAAAAGATGAAACTGGACCATTTTCTTACACCAAACACAAAATAAATTCAAAATGGATTAAAGACCTAAATGTGAGACCTGAAACCATAAAAGTCCTAGAGGAGAACACAGGCAGTAACTTCTTTGACATCGGCCTTAGCAACTTCTTTCTAGCTATGTCTCCTGAGGCAAGGAAAATAAAAGCAAAAATAAAGTGTTGGGACTTCATTAAAATAAAAAGCTTCTGCACAGGAAAGAAAACAATGAACAAAACTAAGAGTCAATCTATACAATGGGAGAAGTTATTTGCAAATAACTTATCTGATGAAGGGTTAGCATCCAAAATATATAAAGAACTTAGAAAACTCAACACCTCAAAAATGAATGATCCAAATTAAAAATGGTCAGAAGACAAGAATATACATTTTTCAGAAGAAGACATTCAGATGGCTAAAAGACACATGAAAAGATGTACAACATCACTCATCATTGGGAAACGCAAATCAAACCTACAAGATAACACCTCACACCTGTCAAAATGGTAAAAATCAACAACACAAGAAACAACAGGTGTAAGTGAGGATATGGAGAAAGGGGAACTCCTTTGCACTGTTGGTGGAAATAAAAACTAGGGCAGCCACTGTGGAAAACCGCATGGAGGTTCCTCAAAGATATAGCATAGAACTACCCTATGATCGAGCAGAGCAATTGCACTACTAGGTATTTACCCCAAAAATACAAAACCATAATTTAAACATGCCCCTGAATGTTTATAACAGAATTATCTACAATAGCCAAATCATGGAAACAGCCCAGGTGTCCATCAACTGATGAATGGATAAAGAAGATGTGCAAGTGTGTGTGTGTATGTGTGTATACACACACATATTCACATATATAAAAATATATAATATATACACATATTATATATACATGTTATATATACAAATGTGTGTAATATACACATACATATAAAATTATATAATATGTATATATTATATAATTTTATATAGAATTAATATAATACATAATATATAAGAAAATATTACTCAGCCATAAAGAAATGAAATCTTACCATCTGCCATGGATGGAGCTAGACAATACCATGCTTAGTGAAATAAGTCACTCAGAGAAAAACAAATACCATTTGATTTCACTCATGCGGAATTTAAGAAACAAAACAAACAAATGAACAAAGGAAAAAAAGAGAAGGAGAGAGGCAAACCAAGAACAGATTATTTTTTTTTTAAGATTTTATTTATTTATTCATGAGAGACACACAGCGAGAGGCAGAGACACAGGCAGAGGGAGAAGCAGGCTCCATGCTGGGAGCCCCATGTGGGACTCAGTTCTGGGACTCCAGGATCACGCCCTGGTCCAAGGGAGATGCTCAACCATTGAGACACCCAGGTGCCCCAAGAACAGACTCTTAACTATAAAGAACAAATTGATGGTTACTAGAGTGAGATAGGTGATAGGGATGAGTAAGTGCACTTGTAATGAGCACTGGGTGTTTTATGGAAGGGTTGAATCACCACATTATACACCTGAAACTAGTATTACACTGTATATTAACTAACTGGAGTTTAAATAAAGACTTTAATTTTTTAAATAAAATAAAAATAAAACATACAACCATGAAAAAAATTCCTATACACGAAACACTGTGTTTGTGTATATGTTTAAATGCTGCCCAATAGATCCTTCCTTAGGACTATGTATTAGATCTTTTCAGCACTGAAAGGTGGATCATAGAATTATCATTGTCATTGAACTGAGAGAAAGAAAGACTTGACTTGTGTAAAACAGTGTTTCTCAAAGATTTGTTTTGTCTGCCTGCTTGTTTTTTTGCATTACATTTCCCCTGAAGAGTCCTTCAAAATGTTTTTCCTAATCTCACATCCCATAAAATTTGAACATCACACAATACCTGGATATGTTTATGTAACATGGCCTTTTGGAGTGCTAGAAGCATTGCAATATCTAAAATTTTATGCCCCAAGATCCAATTATTGCCTGCTTAGGGGTGATATTGCCCATGTAGAATGCGTGGTCTCATCATGCATATCATCTCGTCATGGTGAATTTACTATATCTTTTGTCCTATTTCATTTCAAACAAGAAACCTTTGTATACAAATTAAAAAGTGTTTTAAATTCTAAATATCTGTATGCTAAATTTTGTTGTTATATCATTCTCTTTATATTTTCACAATGATCCACTATGATAAGTATTTTTTTAGTTGTATAGTCTCATGTCATAAATTCGTGGCCCTCGAATATAAAAAGAAAACAAAATGTGTATTTCACTTCTTCCCTTACACAGTAGGTTCATTGCAATGGCATGCATAATTTGTGAAGAAATCAGTTAGTTGACATGGAGATAGGTTATGCAAAAAAGGTAAGCTTCCCATGAATGGAGACAGAGGAGGTATTCAGTAAGTTCTTAAAAGTACAAAGAACAAAGGGAACAAGGTAACTTCGAGAATAGTTCTGTCATTGGCACTCACTATAAACTCATTTTGCTGAAATGAATACGGTGCATTTGGGAAAAGGTATATTCTCAATATAATCTTAAAATTGTAATCATATGATCAGTACATCTGGAAAATAACAGTCAAAATTAAACTGAACTTCGTCTGGATACTGCAATTCTTACATGGCTCTGTCAAATGTCAGGCTTCCCTCTCCCTCACCAATTTCAAAAATGTTTCACCATGATTTCAAACAGTGAATCATCCCATCCTGTGCCAACCATCTGTTTTGTCTGCCCCCTCATCGACTCAAATTAGATGATGGAGGGCAGGGCAGGTTCTCAAGAGCAGCCATTAACACTAGAGGAAGGAAGGTTCTGGCAGCAGATTTTCCATTGGAAATTGTGGACCATTAAAACTGGCAAAAAGAAACTTACAGACAGCACTGAAAAGTAAAATAAAACCATGAATAAGAAAAGTGTGGAAAGATATTAAAAGATAAAAAGGCCAGCTAATCAATACAAAAGTAAATTATACAAGAAAATTGAGAAATTGTCAGATAGCAAGAAAAAAAGAGGTAAAAATTGTGTCTGTGAAAATAACAATATTGTGAATCTATGTATGACAGAAAATTATATGTCCTTACAAAAAATATTGCTATCTTCCATATTTAAATGTGTTCTGTTGACTAGGATTCATATTTATGAAAAGAGGAGTAATAAAAATAATTTATCATCAATCCCTTTTGTATTACGTGCATGTTCAAAAAAAGGAGAAAACAATCCCATTGATTTATAGTCATGGGATAATGAATGTGGTTTGGGAAAATTCTTCTAGATACCATGAAAGGACAAAATTTAGCAGATTGTGGTAACATCAATTCATTTTCCTGGTAAAAAATCTACATCCATTTCGTCTGAAGAAATTAATGTTCTTAAATTCGAATAAACAGTGTGAAGCAACTAGAAAAATATAGTGCTCTTTGATTTTTTTCACATGCAATAATTGTTAATTTAGTTTATTAAAGATTTCTCAAAAGTAGACAAATTTAAATAATTTTAGCAATGCATTTCCCAAATAATATAAAATATCTATTTCAAAAGGAAAACATGTTATAGTAAAAAATAACCTATCTCATTGTATAAGCAGAATTTTACCATGAAAAATTAATCAAAACAGTAGAATTGCATTCTTTAACATTTTCATAGGTGATTTGTAAGATCATTTTATATTTATTTAATGTGTTACTACTTTGTTAATTTAGAAGAATCAGAACATAGCAGAATTTCAACGTTGCTGCCTTCTACTACCTTTAAAGAATCCTGGTAGAGATACTTGAAGGCCCTATAATCAATGTGTTGTCATGTTATGCAGTTTCCTTCTAAAAATGAATCCGGAATCCGACCACTTCTTAACCACCGCCATGATCATCCAAATCCTCATCAACAACCCTGGCCTGCTCAGCTGTCCCCTTAACTGATCCTCCCTCCATCCTCTCTTACTCCTCATAAGCTATTCATAACACGGATGCCAGTGTTATCTTTTAAAATTGTAAATTAATTCATGGTTCTCCAAGGATCACGACTCTCCAATGACCTCCCACCAAACTTATAAGAAAATCTAAAGCCTTTCCCAGGTCCTATAGGTCTATAGGATCTCTGTCTCCTTTCTACTGCTCCGGAACCTTCACTTCACTATAACCACACTGTCTTTCTGCCTTTCCTACCTCAAGAACGTTGTTTTTCTTCTTCCTTCTGCTTAGAAATATTTCCCGTGGATTTTTGCAGAACAAGCTCTATCACTTTTGTCAGACCCTGCCCACATGTTCTTTTTCAAATAAATAAATAAATAAATAAATAAATAAATAAATAAATACTTTCTTTGCATGTCAAAGATAAGCCAGTTCCTTTCCAACAAATTTCTTTCACAAAATTCATTAATACTGGAAACTACATTACATGCCTATTTTGCTGGATTAATTTTAGGTTCCCTTGACAGAATGCAAGTGCCTTAAAGTTGGGGACATTCCCTGTCTTGTTTATTATTGTATCCCCACATTTGAAATGGAGTAATTATTAAAAAATAAAAACAAACAACAACTTGTGAGATAAATGAATGAACAAAAATTCGGCTATTAGCCTAAATTCTCTAAGTTCATTTGCTCTAAACACAAATCTTCAAAATGTGTAGGTTATACTACTCTCATCTACCATTTCATCTTTTAAAACATTTTAATAACTTTTGCCTATGACCCCCTAATTTTATCCTCTTTGACTACCCTTTTCTCATGGGCTTGCTAAAGTATACATTTATTTAGCAAACTTCATTTATTAAATTCATAGCCCTCTTTTGAAAGCCTTTGGTAAGAGACAAGAGGGAACAAATAATGTTATAAAAAATGAACATTATTCTCCTTAAGAAGCTTGTAATCTAGCAGAATGACATATTATATAATTGTGAAAATATAACCACTTCTTAAAACAAGTATGTGATATTAGAGAAGTGAAGGTAGTTTCCAAATGTGATAATCCAGGACATTTTCTTTAGAAGGTAGCATTTGATATACACCTTAAAGAATTCTTTGGTTCAGGGTTAGGGGCAAGAGGACTGGGGTATTTCAAAAGAAAACACTGTGAGCAAAGCCATCAAGACTCAGGATGTTACTAGTGGATGGTAAGCACTTTAATATGGATCGGGCCAAGATTCATAAAAAGGATAAAGCTTGAGAGAGAGTGAACATCTATGTTTTGGAAGATGCTTTACACTGTGGTAAGGAATGTGAATTCTTCAATGATGAAAGATTGAAGCAGGAAAACAATATCAACACAGCACATTGGATTTTTATTCCTTAGAGCACTATGCAAAATAGATTAGAACCAGATGAGGCTACACTCAGGGAGATCTTTCAAGATAATTTTTTTTTTCAATGTAATACAGTGTAATGATAACCCAGGTGGTGATAACAGGAAAGATATGCAAGCCAGAGTTGTGATGTTTATGTTTTCATGTGCTCTAGGAAGGCTGACCCTGGACTTTGCCATTTTTACAGCTCCTTCTTCAAAACCATCCAAACAGCTCACTGTTAAGGGGGCCGCCTTAAGCACCCATGTGATGTAGAGGTAACCATGCTCTCTCCGACCAGAGCTGATTGGGCCCGGTAAGCATGTCACACAAGCAGACTCTCTCTAGATTTGGCAGTGATTGTGTGTGAGGTGTGGGGTGGCGTGACATGAAGGATCCGTACAAATAAGGGTGATGGTCATTAATTGG